>NC_082608.1:7892534-7962534 GCF_030936135.1 Gavia stellata | reverse complement strand
TCCCGCATGGGGTCCAGTGCTGCCCATGGGCTGCAAGACTGCAGGGCCGCAGCTCTGCCAGCAACATCAGGCTGGTGGGGAGAAGCCCACGCAAACCCTGCAATCGCTCTGACCACTGCAAAGTGTCCTGCTTGCTGCTGGCAGGGCTCTCGTTACACCCCAGCCTCCCCAAGAACAGGATGGTAAAATGGGAAGCCAGTGGCAGTAGAAAAGAAAAACAACAAACCCCACAACAACAAGGAGGAATAAGTTACCAGATTGATAATTTTTAGAAGCATCCCAAACTCCCTCAGAGACCTGTAAGGAACCACAGATGCTTTTGTTCTTCATGCCTGTTTATTTTTATGCCAGAGGTTCATACTATATTTTCTGTTGGAAGGATAAGATATTAAAAAGGGAAAATACTTTCATTATAGCATACCTTTGCCCAAGATTTTGTTACCGCCTGACTGACAGAAGCCAGACAAAGAAATAAAACAAAAGGAGAGAAAATGTTAAGCTTTCCACTTATTTAAAAACCTGTATTATTTTATGATTCTGCTTTACTTTATGCTACGGAAACTAACTCAAGACCTGATCAGAGTATCACTTTTCAAATGCCTAAATCCCTGTAAAGGTTTAGTATCTGGCTGTGTGCATTTTGCTCAGTATTAACATGTTCAATGGAGTACTTTGATTTTTTTTTTTTTTTATCTAGACGCCAGAAGCTGGTGAATATATGCTTCATAGCTTCAGATAAACCTTTTGTTCTTCTGGGGCTGATCAGCTGGTGCAGCAGCGAGAGGGAGAGGAGGAAGGAAATTCACAGGGGCTCCACGGTTTCAAAAAGTCAAATTACCTCTGAGCCATGGCATTGCTGATAATTTAAATGAAAAAATATATATACAGGCTGCACCACACAACATCTCTACTGTTAGGACTTTTAATGAAGCCCCAGTTGTGATGACACTGAAGCAGGGAACGCTACGGTGGGATAATTACTTGGCTCCCTCACAGCTGAGTTTCACAGATGCATTATTAACGGCACATTCCATGCCATAACGAGCACCGAATGTAGGTGGGATTCACAAGCCCCGGCATCCGCCATTAGCAGGTTGGCGCAAACACAAATGAGTGTTTTCACAAAAGCATGCAAAGGTTGTGAAATTCCAATGAATTCTTTCACTGGAAAAAAGAGTTCAAGCTGCCATGACCGGATATGTCACCTCCCACGGCACGCCGCGCGCCCGGCGAGGCACCATGGGAAATTACAGAATCCGAATGCATTGATTTTTCTGTAGAAAATACAGGCAGCAGCCCTGATGAAGAATTAAGGAGGAAATGTAATAACCTAATTCTCCTCCAACGTCCTCGCACACACACCCTTTCCAGCCCGGGCCCCCGGCTTCTGCACCCAGACAACTGTCAGGCAAAAGACGAGGATAAAAATTAGCTTTTGCCGAAGCAGGTGCTGGGATACTGCGCTGGGTGCACCCCTAGCTGCTTACACCAGGGCTGGACTTGGCCCGCTTTGTCTGAACATCATCAGCTTTAGGACAGAACATTTCCAAGCAATACTTGTTTTATGCTGCCACATGTTTTAGGTTATTCTCCATGACATTCATCCCCTAAATATTCTCCATTAGATGCAAGCCCTTAACAGGTTTTCTCCATAGAATACTATTTACAGTATAAGAAATTATTAATAATTCCTCCTCAAACTGTACTGTACATGGCTTGAAAACTCTGGAGAATACAGAAAGAATTTTCCCTCTCTCCTTCACGCCACACACATAGAAAATATGACATTATCATCTTCCTTTATTATTGGGCAAGTTAGCCCAGCACTGCGCCTACATCCCTTCCTAGCCTTGTCAATGGCAGATGCAATTAAGACTTTCCTTATGACCGCACAGTAGTTCTTATTTCACTGTTTTCAGCATCAGTTTGAACTAAATGCAGTTACAAAATTAGTGGCAGCCCTGCTCTTTTTTTTTTTTTAAAAAAGCTTCCATTTCAAGGTGACCCTTTTCCTATTTTGTGTGTCACCCCAAGTGTTGCTGCATGCATACTGAACCAATGCTCTCCCAGTAATTAACACCAGCACTTAATGAAGTCCAGCTGCTGCTATAGCAAACTGAAGGGATGCCAACCTTTGTAAACTAGTACTTGGGCTACTCCAGTTACAGCTGCTTTAAAACCACAGCAGTCAACTTCTCTTTGCCTACTTCTCAGAGATAATTCTTACCAAATAAGACAAGTGTTCAAGATTAAGCATTTAATAACAAAGCTTATCTCTGAACTAATATTTCAAGCTGGAAATGATATAAAGGGCTGGATCAACTTAAATGAACACTGCAAAATTAATAAAAATCCTGAGCAGCAAATGAAAAGCTAAAATGAAGATTTGCACTGTTAAATACATAAACCTTTAAAAACCCTAAAAGTGCAGTTCCAAGGGAAAATTGGAGACAGATTCTCCAGCAATATCTGTTCCTCTGAACTCCTTTCCTGATCCAGTACAAGAAACACGAACTGCCAATGCTTTATTAAAATAATGCACTCTGCCAGTTGTTTCATTACATGCAGTGGTATGGTAGGGATACTAGGTGAATGTTTTTGGAGAATGTTTGAAAAAGTTTGTGTTATAACTCATACCACATGGATTTTCAAAAGAGGAAAAAGAACTCCTTCCACAGTCTTCCTCTACATGTGCTTTCTCTCTCTGCTCCTTTATCCACCTCTCTTAATGTGCTACTTTTCCATGCAGAAGTACTGATAACATTGCCCAGTTTAAGTGGGAAATTTCTAAACTCCTCTCCATAGCCAAAAAAAATCCAATTCAAAATTGTAAAACATGCCCTCCTTTCCTCTCAGACCCACACAGTAGATATTACATCCCACATTTCTGCTTTACATACCCACGCAGGACTCCCGCTTCAGTCAGAGACATCCAATTTGGGCTGGAGACAGAGACCTGTGAGCTGAGCTGGCCCGGGGAGGGGAGGACCCCACCGCTGCTGGGCCAGGAGCTGGGGGCAGCAGGGAGGGCCGGGCTGGTGATCTGGGCTCAGCCGACGAAGGGCAGAACCGTGGCAGCTGTACTTAGTTTTCAAAATTACTAACAGAGGTAATGGCTTCTACTATGATAAACACTAAGTGGCCTTTCAAAAGGCATGAGGGAAGGGAACTGGCTAATTTACTTTCATTTGAACTAATTTACACATAGGTAACATGTATCAATTCACAAATACATTCAGCGCCAGGAAATCAACAGTTCTTCCAAGCAGGGGTTAATCCAAGGCCCAAGCCCTGCAATCGGTCCAATTTTTCCACCAGAGACCTAACATTGCACAGGATCGGTATTAAAAGTACATCCTCGATTATTCTGGATGTCCATGCCCCTGAGAATATAACTTAAAAACAAAATCATTAGCTTACACAATAACATAGTCCTTGAAACAAAAAATTTGTGTGTGCAGAGCAATGCTGACTTCCAAGCACAAATTCCTTTGTTTTCCTTAATGCTAGCTTTGGACCCTACCGATGACTCAAAAGGAGCTGCACTGAAATAACTGCGTAACCTGGCAGCACTCTGCAATATATCAACATTCCACAGGCAGGAAGGTAGCAAAGGGCTAAAAGCCAAGAACCCAACTTTGGTTTAATTTACAGAAAATATTACACATATTACACCATCTATTCTTTTTATTCTAAGTTTGATATTAGATTATCCAGACTTTGACAGGGTAAGCTAATGTTTAATTATCAAAAAGCCGTTGTGGCTAGGTTCCGCAAGGGCCAACCACGGGAGAGGGATGTGGTGGTTTCGCATGGCACGGCACAAGGCTCACAAACCTCTCGCGTGCATTGGCCCCTATATAAGAGTCAACCATGGAAAAAAGTCTGTTTACAACAAAAGGCATCTGGTAACCATGATTATTCTGCCTCAAAACTGAACATTTTAGACTTCTTAGCTCCCTCTTTTGTTCAGTTTTAGTTCTCATGCTTGCCGTTTTCTGCTCTGCCCTGTTCTTTTTTTGCGCATGTTATAACCCAGCACGACAAAAATCTGCGTAGTCAATCACACCACTGATTTTTAAACAGGTGAGTGTTATTAGTTTCACCAAGAAAAGAGGTGCATAGGTGTATTTTAAATTCATTTTTCAAATCACTTCACAAGGCAGCTACCCTGTTTCTTCTGCAATGATGACACTCACAACTTGCTAGCGTGGAAACTCAAGGGAATTGTCTACTTGAAAGTAGAGCCTGAACTGCTAAATATGGATTCAGATCTAGATATTGAAACCTTCCTGCTTCCCAAACGTTGAGTGTTCAGATCCAGCCATACAGTCTTTACTCAGACTTTAGACTTCAGGTTCCTCTAACGTGTTGGTGGTGCTCAAATGCAAACAGGCAGCGGGGACTGTATCCACAAAATTACGTATATCTTCTCTTTTGTACTGGAGGTCTCTTTTTAAAGTTGCTGTGTGCCAGCAGTCTGGTGTTAAGTAAAAGATTTACAATAACTTCTCAAGAAAAAAAAAAATCCTTCATTATGAAACTGGCAGGCAGAGGAGCTGAAGGTCCTTATGGGGTACTACTTTGTGTTCAAGATTTTAAAAGGTAAGGCCATAGACACCTGAAAATAAAGTTTCTTCTAAATACTCATGAATAGAAGAATAGATGTTTTAAGATTATGTGTGGAAAGTAGAATCTGTAGACCTTTGAATACTGCTGAATTTATTACTTCAGTAACCCTAGACACTGCTATAACTGCATAGGTCCAGCTAGCCCCTGTGTAACACAGCGTACACACTCTATGGCCACAGGAGTAAGTTTATGGATCAGGTGTATGACAAATGTGGCTTGGTCAGGATAAAGCAATAGGTTTAAACATGCCACAGGCAGTTCTTCAGAGAAGTCCCTGTACCACACCGGTTTTTAAGAACAAGATTCAGGATTCCGGCATCTTGAACTTTAAACCTGCTGCTAAAGCAGGCACATTTTGATAAGACAAGACATAACTTCAGTGTACAAAATTTCAGGAATGGAAGCAGGTTTTTCTTTTTGCAATGAAGTGGAAAAGCATGTTTCCACGGTCTTTAAAGTGTTAGCTTTCATGTTCTTCAGTAAGTTACCCTCTGGTTTGCCACAAGCCCGGAGCCTCCCTGTTAGCCAAGTCAAACACTGACAAACCCGAAAAGGATGCTGCTGATAACCCCGGATCTCCTCTCAGCGAGCATGGCAAGGGTCTGGCGCTACTTCTCTTGTGTTCACTTTCCAGACAGGGAAATACTAATTGTCTTTTAAAAATCTCTATAGTATTCTGTCAATATTTTTTTTATTACAGCAGGGCATGTATAAATATTTTATTGTAAACCAAGGGCCTAAAATAAACAGTTTAGTAAATAGTTATTACATTACAAGGAAAAACATCTGTGGAAACTGTTTTCCATGTAATTATTCTTGCTATTTTACATTAGCTCTCAATGTGAATTTCTTTGGCTCTAATGTTTCACTTGTTCTAAATCTTCCTCCTTGCTGCTATTATTAAAATCTTAAAAAGGTGCCAAATCTTAAATGAAGAAAAAAAAATGATTCGCTAGAAATTATTCATATCACAGTGAGCCTCTACTAAACCTGGCAGGGGTGCAATATTTTCGGTGAAATTAACATAAAATATACAACTGCAAATTATCCAGGAAATAGCTATGTTCTTTACAGTGCGCATTTACATTTGGTAAAAAATGTTCTACTTATCTGTCTAGCACAAAGCTCCAATCGTTTCCAAAGGCACTTTTAAAGGGATAGCGACAGCTCTGCATAAGGAGCATGGTCCTTACAGCGGCTGTAACAAATAGCTAGTGGGGAAAGCGACCTTCGATAATTACTGAAGGTAACAGTCAGCGCTGGACATTCCTTGTGGTGAATACTAACAATCTAATTTTAGATTTATTTCTCTTTTGGTATGCTGGATGAATTTCCTCTCTTAGGCCTAAGTCCTTTCTACTAAACACAAGAAAAGCTGTAATACCATGTGAAATGCAAATTTTGCTGTAAATATTTTATAAAATTGTTGCATACATCCCAAAAGCTATAGGTCTTAATTGAGAGCAGGCTATTTTTCCAGTCAATATATGGAAATGGAAAATGCTAATTCATGTTTTTCTACTTATGAAAAACCCTGGAGAATGGCAAAACCACAAATGCGCTCACTTTAATATTATAAATATAATTTGGCTCCCTCTTTGCAGTCCCCGATGTCCTGGCTTTTATCTCCCAATGGCTGCAGAGGAAGAATCAGAGAATCGCTTTTACATCCCCTGCGCAGGAAGTCACCCCCGCGCGCTGCCAGCTTGGCAAAAGAGCAACAGCCTGAGCTCGCAAACGCGGCAAACAGGAACTGAAACAAGAAATTCCAGCGCTTTTACACAGGAAACAAGCCTTGAACGACAGCAAACCTGCTCAGGGCGAGCGGCGTGCGCACTCAGCCCCGCTGCCAAGAGCCGCCGCCACTGCAGGCTGGCTGGGCGGAGGAGCGGGGCTGCCCCCACACTGTCCCCCAGCCCCATGGCTCTTCCTTGGATTTATTTTCGCCCTTCAGAACAGCCGGTGGCTCAGACAATAAAGCCTGGAAACAACCTCTCACGAGTTGTACTGAATATGAATAAAAGTTATTTAGCCTGCTCCAGTGTACGGTTACTTGCACTCGCCTTTATTCATCCACTTTTCATTTCCTTGTCAAGGAAAAGACTGGTTTTTGCATCTTCTAGAAGAGAAATCAGTTGGCTGTTAAAACTCTCTAAAGGTCACTGATGCTGGCTTTGAAGACTGAAAATGATATTATTCCCCATTAGACTTTTAATCTCGTGAGTAGAGCTACAGTTAACATGGCTGTTTCATTTTCTACCAGGCACGAGTAAACTCATTTTTTCTTTCTCTACCAGAATACTTGATGGCATCCTATCTTGATGAGCAACATCTCATAGTTAAACAGTCCGAACAATGGAAACGCAAAATACTTTGCAAGAGGTTTTTTTCATTTTTAAATGCTATTCGATTAACCCTGAAAAGTCTTACTACATGCACAGCAAAATCCACCCATGGAAATCCCATCCAAGTCAAAGGACCTACTCTGGGTTGTCAAGACTGCAGTCCTCGCTGGCACCAGCAGGGAGACATGGCGGGGAAGGATCCATCTATTCCCAATTTGAGCTCTTACTCACACATCCCCTAAAACTTACCCCTACAAATGTTTCTGAATCAAGTAATGCTAGTGAGTGCAAGTGGGACCCGACGTGCCAGTAAGAGCTACTTGCGTGAGTGAAAACTGCCCCCTTAGGTGCCTCGTGGCTATTAAGATTAGATTTGCGAAAACCTTGTGGAAAAGTCTGTGGGGCAAGAATTTACAGGTGCGCACTAGTTTCAAAACCCACTGTACAGCGTTCACTGTTATAGTAGGCAGATGCATGGTAAAAATTCAATTTTCTTCATTCAAGACAGACTCTGATAACCAACTAGCAAAACTCAGACTATAATTTCTTATTCAGTGTTCCACATGAGATGCATTTTGCTGAATTTAACATGTTTTGCTGTTAATGGATTTCACAGTGTGTTGCCATTTTTATACAGCTGTCCAAATAAAATGTTGTGTACAATGATGTGCTTTTACTGTATTGCTAGCCTGCAAATGGCAGCCACTTCCCCCGTTGAAGCCTTAGGAAAAATGGGAAAACTCTTAGACTAGGCCATTTAATATAAGTATTTTGGGTCTCTAGAATTCTTTTCCTACTAAGTCATGTTCAAACAAGAATAAAGATGCAAGATAGATATAATTACACCTTGTACATTATGGTCTAATAGTATTTCCACTGAAAGGAAAAACAAACCTCAATATTTTCAGGTGTTAATAATAAAAGAATATTAAGTCATAGTTCTAGAGGTAACAGACCCACAACTTCGTGTTACTTGAAATCTGGCCTCCTAGCCTGCATGACAAATGTCTATTTTCTTTAGAATTGCAGACCAATGTTTAGATTGCAGGGACTACTAGTGCACAAAACACAAACCAGTAGTTAACAGTTTACAAGAAATGTCTGTGCTGAACTCCAGAACTGCTAACCTTCACCATCTTGAGCTGCTTGGCAGTGAAGCGTTTACAAGCAACTGCACATTTCTGTTTCAAAACAGGCTGTTCAGAAAATACACAGCGAGTTTTCCCCACATCAACTCTACATGGTTTCTTTGGCACCCAAAGTTGAACGCTTAATGCATGGAAATCTCCCACAGTCAAAGAGTATGATGGGTACCTTGGCATTAGATGCCCTGACAGTGGATGTTAACACTGTTAACACACTTACAAAAAAAAAAAAAAAAAAAAAAAAGACTTACAAGTTTCAGTGAAAACATGAAAAGAACCTAGCTTTCCTTTTAATAATGCTCTAGTAACATATTTAACTTTTCCAATACCTTATGTATTTTTGTAGTATTGGTTTTCTATATAACTATGGGGTAGTACAATACGCTTCCTTTTCTTTTTTAAGAGACAAAAGAAAACTTTAAAAGGACTTCAGACTTATATTTCAGGCCATTATTTTTGAATTATTATAATTACCAAAAAAAAAGAAAAAAGAAAAGTTATAGATTGCTTTTTCATTGTATTTTTTGAATTTTTCTTTGTTGAACTAAGTCAAAGGATATATCACTTTAAAAGGCTTAGATTAAAAAACCTAACATTCTCCCTCTAGATTTTCAAATGCAATATAAAGTAAACTAACCAAGCGACTAACATCTCATAATTTAAATTCCCAGTCCCTTGAAAGTTCATCACTCAGGTTTAACACAGACATTGTTGATTTCAGTTTCTGGCACATCAGAATTAGCCTCCAAAGGAAATGCTCTGCATAGATGTTCTTCTATAAGTGGAGGCACAGCTATTAAACAGTTTTAAAACATTTTAAAAGGGTAGGGAGGGTTGTTTTGCTTTCCTCCTGTCCCCCCCCCCCCATCCCAGATTTTAATAATAAATACTGAGTCAAAAGGTCAAAAGTTGCTTTTTCCATTTTTTCTTTTTTTTTTAAGAAAAAGGGAAAAAAAGGGAAATTCTTAACTAGAAAGTTAAAAAAAGAGAAGATGTCACTGGAATACTTTCTTCCCTTCAACTTTAGCTATCTATATCCGGCCCAGCTTGAATCAGTTACTGTTCATTGTATGAAGTTTCATCATTTAACTTTTGCTGCCAATATTTATTCCTGAATATAACTCACAGTCATGGGGTTTAAGAAATGTTTGTCCATACCCCAATAATACACGATAGCTGATGCGTGCAAAACATAACAGCAGAGGACATACCAGTGGTGCTATTTGATGTTGATCCTTTAAAACACCCAAACTCTACCTGGAGCAAAACCTAAACCCAATGGATCTTCCTAGCCTGAACCACACTAAAAAACTTGCCTGTGAATACATAATAAGATATAGTCATCATAAAATCTAAACACTTCACAGTTACACGCACAATGTTCAAAGTATTTGGACATTTTTGAAGGCTCTTGACTGTCCACCAGACAATGGATGATACGCATCTGAAGGCAGGATTAAATCTCAAGTAGGCTATGATTGACTGAAGTAGTGATTTATGCACAGCAGAAGTGTGCTGTGTACTTCCTACCTGCCAGGCCAATTTTTGTGGTCGTCTTCTCCACCAATTCAGGATGTGCAAAAGAAGGGAACACCAGACCAAATTTGTTTTAGCCTGTTCCTATAGGAAGCAGGAGGTAAAAAGGCTCAAGTCCTCCCCATGGGGTCAGCATCTCATTCACCCCATCTGTCCCTGGGTTTGTGCCAGCAGGACAAACCACAGAACACAAAGCAGAGGCAAAGCAGAAGAGAACATATTGGTGAAAAAGACGACTACGGAAAACACCACGACCAGTGAGGTGTTTTGGCCTGCTATGGAGCTCTGTCTTCTGAAGACCATGGTATTCATACACGTGGTTTCTTTGGGTTTTTTCATTTGTGGCAGGACAAGAAAGTTTTTTCATTTATAAAGTCATGATTTGCCAGTTCTTTTCAGTTTGGCATTACTGCAGGGAAGACTAACAGGGACAACCTCAAATCTTCTTCCTCAAGCTTACTGTGCAATCACAGAGTAGTTATTGGCTGTTGCAAGAATGGTTAAGTTCTTTATTTTTTAATGAAAGAAATTTAATTTTTAGAATGGCACACAATGAATCTGCCAAGTCAAAATATTCGATTAAAAACCTTCTGATTCTTACAAAGGCCCAAAGCTGTCAAAAGTTACTAATAAATTGAACGAAAAGGACTTTGTGACAAAAACTTGCTGTACAAGCAAGCAGGCGAGCACATCTGGTGCAAACGACAGAGACCATTTGTGCAAAGGCTTTACCTGTGCTGGGAGCCTTGCAACACTGAAAAAGGTAAAAGCATTTAAATAATTTACAAGGGCTTCCTTCATGGGATCACTTGTAAGGAACCTCAGGGTAGAAAAGTTTTCCTCCACAAATGAAAAGAAAAAATAAGGTGCCAGTACCCCAAACAGGCAGAACACAGAGGGAGGGCCGTGTTTGATTTGACTTGCTTGCCAGCTATGACAAAACAGAAATAATTTTTTTAAGGGCCGTGTCAGTTGATAACCTCTTGTTCTAGGAGACTGGATTAAATCTTCCCCAAGGTTAAGGATGCCATTTAGTTTGAACTACAATTAAAGGCAACGAGCCAACTGTCTCTCTTTGAGGTCAACCAAGTGACAGGAGGAACAAATCTGGACCTTTAACATATAGACAAACCATTTTTCTCTGATGACTAGAGTTAGGGTTCAGCATATGTACGCCAGTACTCTTACTGATTCAAAACCAGAGGGTTGTTCCACAATAAAAAGAAGAAGAAAAATAAACATTTTAGGTCCAATGCTCAGAAGTGCTGAATATTGAACCAGATATTCAGAAAGAGTGAAATCCAGAACTTTATTAGAAAAGGAATTTAACCATAGTTTACTAGTACTATATACTTTCTTCTCCCGTTTTCCTATGACTGCAAACAGTCTGGAACCTTGTCTAGGTTTCCCCAACAAGGTAAAAAGAGTATTTTATAACTCTGCCTAAGATAATTCCTAATTAACCCAGTATGGGTTTTTCCAGCTTCACTAAACATTCATTCCTTTGTTCCTTATTCACTTCTCGTATTTCAGCTATCTTTCACAAAAAGGCATAAAGCTTTCTGTCACTCAAGAAAGGTAGTACTGGTACCTGATGTTTCCAAACCAATAAATTCATTTGGCAAATAAAGAAGAAATAGGGGTAACATCTACTTTCTCCAGATAAAACCATTATCTGTTAATAAGCTCCCATAAAGAAATCATCAACACCTAGATTCTAGGACAGAACTGATACAGACATTAGCCCCACAATTCACATGAGGAGAACAATGTCCTGAAAACAGTATTTATGTGAAGTCTGAAGACTACACCTAGAAATGATGGAGGGTTTGCTCCCTCCTCCACCCGCAAGAAATATTCTGGTGGGTTTTCCTCAAAAGTAGGACACAGAGGGGTGCTGACCTCTCCACTGGGAAGGAGTAGAGTCGTTTTGCCATCTGCAGGGAGAACCCAAACCCCATATGGTGAGGACTTGCTTTCTTTTCCAGATTCAAGATTAGCAAAGAGAGCCTAAGAAATTTGTTCGTGAACATAGAGATACATGGCCACACACATATAAAAAATATCTGAGAAACAGGGAGAAGAAAGCATCTCTGCAGACTCTTAAATACAAACGTACAACAAGTTTTCAAGGTTAATAGCATTAATAAAAATGAAGAACAAGTTACACATTCAGAGAAATCACTGCTACACAGGGCAAAGTTTACTGGAAAAAAGCATTTTTGCCACACTGCCTAACCGATGTTGAAAGGCTGGAATAGATTGAGGTGCTTGCTAATGATAACTTTGAAGAAACGTCACACTTAAAACTCAGACTGATTGCAGAAAAGGTGTTTTATCAACTGCTCCGTTTATGAATAAATATGAAACTACCAGGAAAACGTTTAAACAGGTGTAATCACAACTGCATATGAAAATTGAGTTTGGAGGCTGTAAGGAATCTTAACACAGTTAAGAAAGAATGAAAGCAATGTAAAACTGTGATCATAGCCGATTGTGCATGTATCATGCAAAACAGGAATGTTGTCATAGCAGCTATAAAAATGTCAGTGAAAACTAAACTACTATTACCAAGTTGTAAATGAAATGAAAAATGCAAAAGGAATATGTGAATGAATACATTAAGGGAAATGTTCTTTCCTAGTAGATAAACAAGCAAAACAAAATATATTCTCATGAAACGGAGTAATTTGTATGAACAAATATGCATAGAGAACAATTGCAGGAGGCCAGGTCTGCATAGTATGACCAGATAAAATTATTAAGATTTTGGGTAATGAAGTTTCCAGCCTTCAAAAGGAAGAGGCAGTAAAAATGTAATGTTATGAAACCAGTTTTGAAGTAAGAAACCAATTAAGTAACAGATTATATTAAGGGCCGATATTGTTTATACTAAAGTAAAGGGAGCTGCTTCTGTCTGTTAGCAATGGCAATTTGGCTTTCAGTGTGACTACAGTGTTAAAAAGTGTGGCTTTTAAAATGAAACATTTCTAGCCTCTTATACATTACGCTCATTACAATGTTATCGAACTACTTGCACAAATGCTTAATGCTAAAAATAATTAACACAAAAAAAATAGAAAGCCAGGGCTTAGAGTTAGACAAAATAACACGAGGACCTACAGGCACAAGCAAATCTCTCTGCCCAAGAGCCCGAGCCAGCAGCAAGCTCCGCTTGGGCAAAGTCTCCCGCAGCGGCACCGGCAGGACTCCGGCCAGCCTGCAGCACTCGCACGCGGCGGGATTAAGGCTCTCATGTGCATGTGGAAACACCATATATGTTGTTCATCTGTTAAGGGAAGTACACTTGGCTTTTTTTGCCTAAAATTAGTCTTTTCCACGATAGCCAGTCACTGCAAAATGAAAGTCTAGTCCATAATTAATGTTAATTAAGCAAGTCCAGATAGACTTGGATATTAAAGCAAGCACTGGCTAAATATATGAAGGTTGTACCTTCATTTCTGCATTAAAAGAGCAATTACTTGGAATATGCTTTACAAACATCAAAGTTAAAAAAATACTTTTGAGTTCCTAATGTGTCCATAATTAATTCACACATTCAGCTGTTGAGTCCAGAAATATGTTCCTGTTGCTAATTTGCATCTAATGCTTCAAAAACAATCTGGCACATTTTTATTTGCCTTAATGCCTGAAAGCTATTACCAAGATAGTGCTTTACAATGTCATCATCATTGCTACCACGTATATGCTTTAACTAACACTAGCGCTTAGGTCTGAAGACTTTCCCTCAAGATTTAAACAGTTTCGTCTCAGGACACAATGTCATGACGGTATCTTAATGGAAGGGAATGTATTTACCAAATAGCACCCTTAAACTTTAAATCAATTAGAATTCAAGTACTGTGTTGAACAAAATACACAGGAAAATGGGAATTCTACAAGAATTAAAGCTGCCCTTCTTCCCATATTGACTACATTTATTTCATATAAAATAAAAGATGTTTTATTATAATAGAGATTCTGAGAAGCGTTAGCTGTCCTCAACTCCCAAATCAATGAGAACAAGGAACAAAGTGCTTCACAAGATCAGGCCTGAGTATCAGAAATGCTTCACACCCTCATCAGAGATGCCCAGGGCTAGTATTTCCACATGTATAAAAGTCAGTTCTGCAAAAATGATCCTTATCTACATCCTTTTCACATACATGTGCACTTAGAATCTACTGTGACAGGCAGGAGTCCAAGACCATCCAAAATGAGTCCAAATTTTTATTTATACAATATATAAATTAGCAATTTTGTTAAGATCTGAATTTATGAAAACTATGAGTTCCTAAACCAAAAGATAAAACTGTTGGCTTCAATTTTTAAACAGAAGATGAAAACATAACTGGGAATATATTGGTTAATGTTTGATTTTGAATACCGTCTCAACTCCTTCACTGTGCTGGTTTCATCTCAGTGACTGAGCTTGGTATCAACTGCTAATTCTTTCGAACATAAAATCAGCTTTCTAAATTGCTGCTTTTTAGAAAATTATTTCTGTAGTTATTATTGCAGTTTGATCTCTTATAAGCAACAAACTTATTTTGTTGTTTTTAAATATTATGTTATTTTAAAATGTTAACAAAACAACAAACCTATATTTAGTAATTTTTTGTTTAGAACACTTGTATGCATCTGAAAGAAACATAACTGTGGATGGATGTTACCCCTCCTCTTTGCATTTAATTCTGGCAGAGTATTTCCAGAACTTGAAACAGGATCTCCAAGGGCAGGAAAGGTAATTCAGATACTTGGAGTCCTACACTACATACAATGTATGCTATGCCATGGTTTGAGACAGTACTCAGAAAACTCTCCCCATTCCTCCAAACGCAGTCGTCCCCATCACATCAAACCAGGAGGTATTTATCCAGACAGCAGTCCAAGAACCAGACCACTGAACAATTTCAATGCGACTTCTGGAAGTTTTCCCTCCAGCACTCCCTTTTGTCCCCAGTGGCTCTGAAAGCACAAACAGGGCCTCATGCTTCACATCGCACATACCGCAACACGTCCAGCCCACGCACCCCTCCCTCCCTCGCTGCTCACCAGCATTCGTGTATGAATTTTGACTAGGAGCACTGGCAATTGCACATGTAAGGACAGGAGCAGCACTGGGGAAGGGATCTACTGAGCTCCAAGAAGTTGGACAGCCTCTCTCGAGCTCACAAACACACTCCTCTGGAGCTGGAGGCAGGAAGGTCCTGCAGTAATCCCAGTGTTAGAGCATGACCAGGAATCATTATTTTCCCTGTTCCAGCACTAACTACACCCCAGTTGAGTTTCCTGTGCACGTTTGCCAGGAGACTTTCTTAGAAAAAGGGAGAAAGAAGGGTGGGGACAGTTGTTCATCTTTTTTGAACATTAAATAGAAAACATCCCCCATCTAACTGAGACAGAGAGAAGTACTGCTCTGTCCACTTCTCTTACCCAAACAGCCGAGAGCCCCAGCACGGATTCGAATGGACTTTCCCTTGATACTGGGTGACCTGACCCGCTTCGAGAGCACCAAGTCTGTGGAATTTTGGGCACCCTGAAAAACATTAATTAGGGCACCCGGCCTGGCTGTGGGAACAGCACAGCTGTAAAACCTAATAGGAAAACCCTGGGCCAAATCCTGATGTTCCCTGTGCAGGGCTCCGAGCGGGGCCTCCCTTGGCGGTGTGGGACGGGGGTACTGCTGGGGCCCTTTCCCTGCAGCAGCCACCCCTCGCCTGCCGTGGAGACTCGGCAGTGGCCCCGTGACGGAGATTGAGGTTCTGTGGGTCCCCCAGCCACCAGGGAGAAGCCGCACTGACAGATTTCCGTGCTTCTGGCTGCTGCCATGGCTACTCAGTGCCCCCTGTAGAGCCCACGGCTGCGTACGCCCATCTTCCCCTGCATCTACAGAGACTGCACATCAGAAGCAGTGGTAGGTGGGGAGATAAGGGGGAGAAGCTTTAAACATTGCCAGGTCAGCGCAACAGGAGGTAAGCAAGTACAGAGGCAACAAGAACTACTGAAAGTTTTTGATATAGTCCCAGGTGGACTCCCCAATGCCTGCAAATGTTTCAAAGGGGGATCCCATTTCTGCGGGCATGGGAATGTTTCAAAGGAGCCCCAATCAGTGCAATGTTTCAAAGACCTCTGCTCTCTAAAAATTCCACCCCGAACCTCCCCCCCCGGCTGAAAACATTTCTAAACAGATCCCTTCCTGGCTAACCACAGTTGAGGAGGTCTGTCTGCTGCTTACAGCCCTCCTACAGGCCCCAGTGTAAAACAAAACAAAACATCCACCATTTACCTCCTCTGGGGATGTATCCAGCCTGCTCCTTCCCCAGGGACCCTGTGCAGGACCCAATGCGCCTCTGCGTTTGTGCACAGGATATGAAGGGCTAGAGTGCAGAAGGGTAATTTTTCAAAGCGGTGTGTGGGAGTAGCACTGGAAATTCCCTGCATACTGCTTCGAAAAAAATAAACCCCCTGCCTCCATGAATTATGAGCAGGGCCTCTGACTTCAGACTGAGGAGCCAAGAGGTTGAAGAGGGAGGCACAGCCAACTTAACTGGATGCACTTTTTAAGACTACAGTGTAAGAAATAATTGAATTCTTTAATCATGTTATGGACACTGATACTTAAGAGGTGTCACTGCTACAGAGCAGGGATTCCTTTGTTGACAGTCACTTGAGCAGAATAAAACTGTAAGCAAGTGCTTAGGATATCTCAACTATTGATTTTGTGTTTCTCAAAGTGTGAGAAGGAAGTGCCGCTGAGAGGTCTTGGATTATCAAAGCCAAGGGGTTTTTTACCTAAAAATTACATGACAAGGCTAACTTCATTGTCTTGGCTCACTTCAAATTCAAAAGAGAGATAAAAATCTCTCCCTGGAAATGCTTATCCTACTCAAACTCTTATCTTAGATTGGTATCAATCATTCATTTTCCCCAGACAGCATCTCAATGACTATATTAAACCAGACACCTTAATTTTAGACAGATACAAGTTCATTGAGGTGAGTCCAACCCTAAGCTCCTGAGGAGACACAGTCTGAGGGCAAGCTCCCCTTCCGCCCCCCAAACACCCATATATTCACACTGGGATCTCAGTGCCCCCCCAGCACAAACAAATCCTCATCTGTAGATCTTAAATTGACAACAATGACATTAATAACCCCTGTGACACAGCCCCCGGTTGCAGAAACAGCTATATTAGCTTCTTTCTCTCGCTGCCCATCCGGCTAGACTTGGTTTAACACAGAGTAGAGAAACTCTTGCACCCCTTATTTTATAAGTGATAAACCAGCCTGAGTGGTAAGGAGGCACATGCCCATCTCTCCCATGGCCTGAGTAAGGGATCAAGGCTCTCAGGCTTTGAACAGAGCACAGGAGCAAGCCCAGGAGGCAATCCATCACTCTCCTTACTATTACTGACTCAGCACTATGCAAATTAACACCAAAAATCTGCACAGCATTTATTGCTGGAGAAATGGTGACATCTAGTCTCTCCTTTCCCCTCAGTATTCCCCAGTAAAGAACAAATACCAACAGCAGACTCACTGGCAACACCTTTTTGGAAGCAGTCACATGTCCTGAAGGAGAGGGGGCCCAAGCGCCTTGTGAACTGAGATGCCCAGAGTGGGAGGAAGCTTGGCTCCATATTAAAGGTTTTTAGAATTTACTCTTTCCTAAACTGCACCATAAAAAAAAGTGATGACTTGAACTTAATGAACGTTCTCAGTCCGTATCTCAACAAAGCGACACAAAGACATGATACCACAAAAGAATAAACACACATTTTCTTACCATATCCTGGTATTTACAGTGTTCTAGGTGTATGGAACTGAGTCCACATGCACCTTTGTATTTATATAGAGTTCTTCCACAGATGTATAATAGCATATTTACAGCTTCAAGGAAACAACAGGTATAGTTTTCACAAACAGCAGCACCACACTTTTCTCAGCCTCCTGTGCCTTCTACCACTGTTGTTTTCCAAGAGCATTAATAATGATCCTTGTAAAGTCATACATATCATCGTGTATTATTCCAGACAGCACTAATTTGGGGATATATCTAAATAAACTTCACACATCAGTTACTGGAAAATGAAGAAATTACATCTTTCCAAAAGGAAAAAGAATTCCCCTCTCGAATCAAGCAGAACCTTAACTCAGGACTTCATGACCTTTGTATTTAAAAATCATTTATTAGCTACTGGATCACAAATTAAGTTGAAGCAAGTGCTAGGCTTGCCTAAGGACTTCTTTCTTTCAGGCATCCTAAAAAAAAAAAATCTAGGGGGGAGCTACATGAAATCACTATGGTCCAATTAACAAGGATCTCACTCTTCAAGCTTGCAAACAAGAGATTACATTAACACCTGCTACAAAAGCAAACATTTTTAGATATCTTCATCTTAACCTGCTTGACATTGACTTCAAACTCCTGCCTGGCTCTCAGATGAGAATTATTGTGACTGACGTGTACTTTTCAGTTGGGGGTGGGGGTGCGAAGACTGTGTCAGTCCCTTTTTCTCTCTCTCTGGTATTTATGCGTAATTCACTTCAAAGATAATAGGAGTCACATACATGCATTGAGGGGAGAACAGTTTCCTAAATGTAAAATTGTTGAAGGAAAACCATTATGCTTGTGGGAGATAAATGCTGCACATGAACATGAGAGACACACAGACTGCGCCATAGGGTGCTTGAAGGATCTCATCCAACATATGCCTACAGTGGCATGTATAACTCACTCCTTTGTGGTCTGTGCATCAGAACAAACTGACCTCTTGGGCCAACACATACATTTATAACATCTGTACAGACAGGAAAAACATTTCTTTGTGTTCATCAGAAAAGCAATCGTACAGCTGCAGCAGAAATACAACCCATCAGATTACAGTAACACTTCACTACAAACTCTTGCGACAGGACTGTAGTAGAAGGCAGCAAGCACTGATTTTTAAAACACTTGTATGTCTGAAAAGTTGAACTTTCTGAAGTCTAGAATTGTTGGAAAAAGAAGAAAAAAAACCCACTGAAGTAACTCTGCAAGTGTTTTGTTTTGACAATGTTCCTCACAAATTCACCACACTTAGGTGGGAAAATGCTAGCAGTTAAATCTATTCAATGTCATGACATACAAAATTGAAACATAATTGCTCCTAAGTGGTTGACAACTGGCAAGTACTTTTTACATGGATAGAGAGAAATTTGTGCTATCAAATGGAAGATACTGTCAAAAGTTTGATTTTAATATAAATGAAAATGCTACATGAGGACTCAAAAGCATAAGGAAAAAAGCTCAGCAGTAACACTTTTATAACCACATATTTAAAAAGCTTTGAAGTGAAGAATCATTACATCAAAATCATTTTCCTTGAAAGATAAAAAAAATAAATTACAGCATGAATATTAACAAGTTATTAGAATAGTGAATTTCAAAGAGTAGCAAAAAACAAGCAGCCGATGAGTGGCCTAGTTTAAAGAATGTCTTACCAATCATATGGTTAGCGACATGGATTTGTATCTCTCTCTCATTCTCAAAGGTCATCTGGCACTTGATGCATTGATAGGTCTTTTTCTGTTTAATAACCAAAAAGAGATTAGAGAAAACTGCACCGTAGCATAAGGCAAGTGTGATCATGAATATAGCATGTTACGTGCTTCAACTTTGCTCCACTGAGGCCTTTTCTGCTCATATATCCCCAACGAGACACCAAGTTGGACTGGGCTTTTCTGGGACCATAAATACAATCTCTAATTAACAGCCTACTTTAGGAGAATTTTTAATTTCAACTTAAAAAATTTCAAATTATAGTGCTTGAAAATCTGATTGAGTACTTGAGCCATAATCAGATTGCTTGTGTCATTTAACCCATTGCAGTAAAAATTCCTGCAGAGTGAAATAAAAGACATTGAAAGGTAACTCTGTTTTCCGAAAAAGATCAACTTTCTCAAAAAATTCCCTCTTAGTTAAACTCAAAATACAGTAGGCAAAACACCTCTAGTTACTTGGGGAAGTGAAGGACAAAAGGAAAGCCTAAATTTTGTAATAGTCTCCCAACAGAAATCCTGGAAAAACTGCATTACCACAAAGAATTGTTTCCTAGCACAATCTGTTGTGTATTTTCTCCGTCTCAAAGTCATACCAGGGAGGCTTAGCTGCTGAAGTCAGGAGATAGTGTGAAGAGGCAATTACATGAACCTTTTATTCAAATACGGTAAATGGGGTTTGCACTCAGATTGACAGTGGTGCGTGTACTTGTGCAACATGACAGGAAAAAATCCAAGAAATAGTTTGTAGAAATTAAAATGCATGTTGACAAGTTAGACATCCAAGTTGGGAAAAAAATAAAACACAAATGCTAAACTTTTGGACACTTGCGAAACCTCTTATTTTCCAAAGCAGGAGTATGGTGCTTTGGTCTAACGGGCATGCTCATTTACTGCATGGGAGTATGCTATCTAAATAGACATCTTTTGACATGCAATTTAGAAAAATTGGGCCTTTTGTGCCTACTTCTTCCTAGAGAATAACTCCTACTGCAACACTTGCCACCAGGCATGAGCATGAGCGTGCGGTCCGTATCCTTACGGCTAGAGTGGATGGCAGCAGAACGTATGTGAAATCTCCACGCGCTGGCCACAAGCTCAGTTAGCTGAGGAATGGATGAGAACCCCAAGCCATTAGCACCGAGAAACCCAATTCAGTAAACAACACCCTCTTAACTTTTTTGAAGCAGAATATTTTGTGGGTGTTTTTGGTGCACTTTTAGGTGCACATTATTTTTTCTTACAGCCTCCACCCCACACCTAGGTATAGAATCCCATTTTTAGGACAGCAGTAATAAGTCAGAAGTTTTGAGTTAAACAGAGGAGTTGCTGTCACCCCCTCTGCGCATGGGATTCAATTTCCTCGAGCACCTGCTGAGGAAAGAACAAATTAGGTGCTGCCAAGAGCTTCTTAACTACTTCCCATGTCATCAATGGCAACAAGTTAGCCTGCTGGAGGTTAATGAACATGCTGTAATACCATAATAACAAATGCACCAGTCTATGGGTGCTATGCGTGTTCCATGAATTCTGTACGCACTATGCGTTTGCACATAGGCAGGGCTTTCTAGGCTAAAATAACAATGGGTGATTAACACGATAATAGGAAGAAGGCAGTACTCCACTGGCCGAAACCTGACACAGCCAACCATATAAAAGGAAATAGTTTGGATTGGCTAGTTATCCCTAGGCAGCTCAAGAAAGTATCCTCCTGGAGTCCATTTGGAAATCAAGGCTGTTAATGGAAAAGCAGCTGGATTTCTGCAGCACTCTTTCTTGGGAATCTATTCCAGCAGACGAGCACAGCACACACACGTACACATCCTCTCAAACACACTGGCATACACATGCTGAGGGCTCCTAACTTTAAAAACAAAACAAAACACAAAAAACCTTGGAAGAGAAAAATGGGATTGGGCAGTGAATGATTCATGTGGTCACATTTAAAACTTGAAACCTTCCTCCTCTTTAAAACTTCGAAGCTGACTAAGTTCTGTGCCTTGTTCAACAGTTATCTCTGTTATGAGGGTTCCCTAAGTAACTAGCTAAAAAGGACAATATTTCAGCTCCACTCTATTTCAAACCTTTAAAGTTATATTAAACACAGACAAATGATTCATTTTTCTAATTGATTTTGGAGCTTCTGAAAGCTGCTTACTAACAGATCTGGAGACAGGATGTCTTTGTTTACCCACAGACCCAGTGCAAACTCCTCCACGCCATTTCACAAACTTATAAAACACTCCGCTTGGCGTGACCACCCCTCAGAGAAGTCAGCAGATTTCAGACTTCCTCTGGGTATTATCTTTAGCCTCAGCTGAGACACATGCATGCAAAAGAGCAGCTTAACTGAGGCGATGGCTTTTGTGACAGGGTACCCTGCTTGATACGGAGTGAGGTTAGTAAGCGGCCTCATACAGGTCATGAAATCACTATAGCTAGATTAGCACCCAAATAGAAGTGCAAGAGATGGAAGAGCTGATTTTTTGGCTCATTAATAATTCTCTTTAGAAGAATGTCACAAAACCAGGCTTCGATTCTCTGTAAATGGGGAGCACTAGTTTTAATACAAGGTTGTGTTATTTGTGGTGCCAAATATGATCTCCTACTACCATTTTTGTGGGTATCACGGCTTCACGAACATTATTAATGGGTCAGTTATCTCTTTTTAAAGTTTTGCCTTCACAAGTGGTGACAACAAAGGTGCCCAGACTCTGGGGAGCTAATAGAGTCTAGGTGACGGCATCTAGGTGACATAAAAGACCAGATGAGCAGGCCTTCAGCGGAGAGCTCAATCCCCATTAAGCCAAGATATTTAATTCTAATCTTGGCACAAAACAGTAGTAGTAACAACAGAGGGTTCTGGTTTCTTTTCTGAAGTAACTATTGTTCCCATGGGTTTTCCAGACTGTCCTCCTTTAAATCTGGAAATGGTTTCCTGTTCTACAAAGAAAATATTCCTCCATTCAAGTGGATTTACAAGGGAAGAGAAGGGGTGTGGGGGAGAACAAAGAGAAGGAACTGCGTCCAAGAAAATGTGCAGGAGAAAAGGAACTGAGTAAAGGAGCACAATAGGGCTCATTCCTCCAACTTTCTGTGCCACCTCCTTTGCCTCTTCAGTCCAGATAACCTAGGTGGGCTAAAAATAGTAACACCATTCAAGATGGAAATTTAACTGAAGTCTAAGCATTTGCCATTGTCAATGTTAAACAAGCATTGCTCGTGATGACTATGCTACAAAATAAGGATAAATCAGTGTAAGAGAAAGAGCAGCTTGAAACATGACTGTTTGCAGTACTACAAGGGGCAATGAGAAATCTCAATACTAAACAACTAGTCATGTTTCTCAAGACATGCACATTCCTCTAGAAGATATATTAAAAGGAATTAATAAAATATATTCAAAACTGAAGCTCCTACGCACAGAAATATGTTCAGAAAAACATGAAAGCATTACTTCTGATGCGATTGTAATAGAATAAAAAAAGTTCTTGAGCTATACATGTGCCAGATACTGGAATGGTACCTCCACTTGTGATGCTCATCAGAAAAAAGAAAAAAAAATTTAGTCCTATCCAAACAGAATAGCTCATGTAAAACTATAAGAATCAAACACAAACTGATGTTAGAGCAAACTTTTATTACTAAGGTGTATTTTATTTATTCCTCTTAGTAATGTTCCTTACGGAAGACCATTGACTTGACTTAAAATCTCCTAATAACAAATCCTCCAATACAGATGTTGCCATGTACACAAGGCAAAAACTTTGTCCATCCGGAAATCTATCTTTGTTGATCATCATGTTTGGACCCTAGTTAGATGTCCTAGAAACAAAGGTGATCAGTTCACAGATATTTCTTCCTGGTTGTTTGCCATACTAAAATGTAAGTGAGGAAGACAGAATACAGCAGCATCTTCAAGGGTTATGTACTTTCTTTCATATTTATGGATTAAAAAACAAAACAAAACAAAACAAAACAAAACTCCCAAGCAATTCTGTGTGCTTTTTGATCCTCATCTAGCTGCCTCCAACTGATTTTCAGAACAAAACCTCCAAAAATGCAATAGTAAAAAACCCAAACAAAATATAACAAAATAGTCACACTCCCTTTGTCGTGCTATATCCATGTGCATATGTACACAAACTTAAATACATACAGTAAAAACGAATTGTTCTTTTTCTCCTGCTCTATCTTCTTTTCTTCCCAAATATTTTCATTTTTGATTCATCAAGAGCTAATATTTATTTTCTTCCTTTCTTTCACTTTGGGGTTAAATCTTCATTTAAGTTTTTTTCTGAAATTCCTTTAGTCTTCCACTCTCACTTCTTCAATTAAGAAATATAACTGCTGGTGGAGCGATTTCCAACGTTGAAAGAAGTTCCAGATTTTGTATGTCATCATCATCTTTTCCGTCTGCTTGGATTTCATTCTGCTTATTCTTATTTACTCTGAAATATATAACCACTACTTAAATTCTAATCTCCCTATATTTTTTTTCTGACTGTACCTTGCCCTAATCTTCAACTGCTTTTCTGTTTAAGAAAGAAAAATCAATAAGGTGTTTAAAAAAAGCAATGTAGAAGTGCTTAAGAATTGGAGAGATGCAGCTCTTCTCTGGACATCTGCAGATTACTCTACATGCATTGTGCACTTAAGATTGCTCCAGTAAAATGGTATTTTACCTCCGCGCAGCATGCTAACAAGATGACAAGAGAGATCGTGTTCAACTTGCTTAGCTTTGCTATGAAGCCAATGAAGTTAAGTAAATGCTATTCTTGAAATACAGGGATTTATCACCATTTAAAAGTGTAATTCTCTGAAAACCCCTGTGCTAGGCAGATACAAAGGGCACTCATTGCCTTGAGAAACCTGAGTGAAACACCAATAGTTTCCATGTGAACTGATATCAGAATTCAGGTCTTGTACCTATAATGAAGGGTAAAATAATGAATTATTCCTAATAACAATATATCTGTTCCTGGGATGCATACCATAAAGGTCTCCGATATTAGCATACGTGCAGGCCATAGACACCTGTTGAAGGTACCATTTGCCATCATCACAAATGCTGTTTTTTCATTATCTTCTACAAAGGAACTAAGACCTTTCCTCATGGGATGAAATTCAAAGCATTTACCTTATTGAAGAACTTAAAACTCTCCCCTGAGAAAACAAGTATGGAAGCTGTTACTGAAAAGAAAGAGTTAAAGCAAGAAGTAAGAGCAGAAAATGGCAATGTATTCTGCTTCTGATAGTCGATAGGAAAGAAAAGCTAACGCTTTAGGTTATAGGCACAGCCATACGAAGTAAGAATTAGTCCTACCTAAGACAACAGAGGTGTTGTAAAGAATTTAGAAGAAAATAAAGGCCTGAGGAGGAGGAAGGAGAATGACCAAGAGCCCCAGCTGAACTCTCAAAAGGTATCACACCGAAGAAGGGATACTTCTATTCCTCATTCTTCTGCAGAATTAGGTGTGTGTGCCAGGAGGCTTAGTCACACACTCACCACAACCAGAGGGAACAATATCCAGTTGTTTTACTAAAAAAGAAAAAAAAAAAGAAAAAAAAAAAAAAAGAGAAATAAAACTTTCTGTGGGGTTCACTCAGAAGCCTGGAATGGGGCACTGAGGGCCAGTGGGTGCCGGGGCAGGCAGGGCCATGCTCCGAGCTGGCCACGCACAGCCCAGCTCGGCCAGATGCTACTGCCCTGCAAGCCCCGGTGCTGAGCCAGAGCTGACAAGTCCCGTTGGGGACACAGCATGCACCAGCTCTACTGGAGGCATCTCAGTCTGTGTCCTCAGGACGTACTTAGGGTCTTCTCTTACTGAGCCTCTGGTGTTCTAGCTGAATGGTATTTTCAGGTTCTTTTAATGCACTAAGATGTGTTTGTGGGTGCTTTAATTAGCAGATTGACATAAACATGCATCCACGGCTGGAATTATTCATTAGGAGTTGGGTGCCTAATTTCCTTAGATACTTTTGAAAATCTCACCCCATCATGTTTAATTAAAAATGTCAGATGATATCAATACTCAGATGTGTCTGCTGTTGGTCTCCCGAGAAGATTTCCAAAATCTACTTCTCATTCCATCTGTTCCTGACAGAGGAAGGACTGACTTGGCCCATTCTTGAACCAAAACATCAACAAATAATTTTAAAAGACCATAAACTGCAAATGATATTAATCTCCTGAGCAGGCTTCTGAAACCTTACTTGGATCTGCATGTTCCCAAGTATCTTGTAAGCTAAGAAATGGGAAAGCAGGCTATCTGTGAACATTAAAGGAGAGCTCACTTATATGTAACCTGCATTAGACAACAATTTCCAGATTTGCTAAGCAAACTACTTATCTTACAGGAGGGTGATGAAGCAGATCCTTTTAAAATCACGTTTAAGATCATACACACACGCATAAGCACACACATATGCACACAGACATCCAAGTAGCCTCACAATGCTCACTCTAACAGACATCCATAAGGACAAGCTCTTCAACACAGAAATTGGGTTTAGGTGAGAATTTGGGGAGTAGGGTGGAATTCACTAAATTTTTCCTCAGAAGTTCTTATCCCTGTGCTCTTGTTTAGTCCCCTGGTGAGAAATAATCTCATTCCTCAAGTATGACAAATCAGTTTTGGTTTTTTTTGTTTTGGGTACTCAGCACCTCCCTTTTTTCAAGGAAATGCTCCAGCTTTTCCAGATCTGCCAGTTCAGTAGCATCAGAATTCATGGACAAACTCAATCCCCACCGTTCAAGTGTCTCAGCTCTCTGTTGGTAAATCTAGGGCAGTTTTATGATAAAAAATCTGATGTGCTGCCCCTAGGAATCAAGGAGCCTGAAAGGCTGAGCAACATCTAATTTTTCTATGTGCGTTACTCTACCCTTCCTTCTGTTTCGTTGGTTTTTTTAGTAGCACAAGTAATTTTATAAAGTGACAGTTTTAAAAAAAAAAATAACATCAGATCAGTTCTCAGTCACATTGAAGGTCTACATTTTATCCCTCAGACATTTTAAAGTTCAGCTGTACTTACTCTGGGAACAGGGGACGTCTGGGTACCTTTCCTTTGGCCACTAGTCTCAGGTGTCAGGTCTCGGTGGTCTACCTGAATGTGGCTCTCTAGGTCTTCAGCACTTTCAAATTTGACACTACACTCTGGACACCTCAGACTGCCACACGGTCTCTCGTTCACCTCCTGTGGAGTCAAGCCTGAAGACTGTCCATTGGTGCTCCTGGTCATGCATCCAGCACACAGGCCATAGGGAAGGCCATTCACATCCAACTTTACCAAGTCCTGCTTATTCCGGAACTCCTTCAAGCACAACGCACACTTGTAGAGTTTTTGCAAGGCTTGGCCATTGGGCGACGAGGTTGCAGAGTTTCCTGCCAATTTCTGCATATGGAACGTCCCATGAATTTTCAGCTCAAGGGTAGAGGTGACCGTCTGCATGCAGACAACACAGCGAAACCCAGTGAGGGAGTTTCTGAGATCTGGGTGCATCTGGCAGTGCTCGATAAATTCCTCCTCGCTCTGCAGCGGCATTTTGCAGATCCGACATGTCCCTGTATCCAAACTCTTGCTGTGAGTGACTTTGTGCTCCGTCAGGGTCAGGAGTGATGGGAAGCGCTCCCCACAGATGGGGCACATGTAGTGCTTAGCTGGGCCTCGATGGGTCTGCATGTGCTCTCTCAGGCCATTTTCTGAGAAAAAGGTCCTTGAGCAGATATTACACTTGTGGCTACCTTTGATGAATTCTGCTTTCTTCCTAGAACAGTCATCCTCCCCAGGCCTGATATTATGATCTCTCAAACGATGGTTCTGCAGGAGGACCTCCATAGTGTAGGCAGCCCCACAAATGTCACAGCCATACATGGGCTCAGAAGCATCTACATCATCCTCACTGGCTTCATGACTGTTGGAAGTATCTGGATTCTTCATTAACATGTTCTGGATATCTGCCCCTTCTGTCTTCTTATTTGTTGGGGTCATGCCATTAGCTGTACCATTCTCAGTGCTAGCATCAAAAACACAATGTTTTTCCCGCAAGTGCTTTTCGAGCAAGATGATGGCATGAAAAGCTTTGCTACAAAACTTGCAGTTGTATTTTTTGCTGTGGGTTGTGATATGGCACTGCAATTCTACCTCTGTGCTAAAGGTCTCACCACAGAAGATGCATTTGTGAGACTTTGACGGATTCCCCAAGTGACTATGCTTCACATGGATTTGGAGATCTACCTCCTTCCTAAAATCCCAGTTACAGGCTGTGCAACGATACATCTTCTTTTCATTGCTATGCTTGACTGCCAGATGCACTTGGATAGATACCTTGGAATCAAAAACTTCTTGGCAAAGGGTGCAGTGATACAACACAAAAGTATGCATGTCCAACAAATGCTTCTGCAAATCATCCACTGAAGAAAACTGTTTGTCACAGCTCTCACAGACATAATGAGTTGAAGTTGTCATGTAATGTACGGTGAGATGTTGCAGAAGAGACTCCTGGGAATCAAAGTCTTCTTTACACTGAGGGCAAGACTGTTTCCTCAACAGCAACTCCAAATGCAACTTTAAATGGGTTTGAAAACTTTCAAAATTTGAGAACTTTAGATCACACTGATTACATGGGTATTCACCATTAGACACTGAGTTTACGCTAGCAGAAAGCCGTTGCCTTTTAGGGGAAGAGACTTCAACATCAGAAGAAACTGGACTCTGCTCTGCTTTTGACTTCTTATTGTGTGCCAGAGGAATGTTCTTGTGGTTTTCTTTAATATGCTTTGTAAGCTTCAGGATGGAGCCAAAAATGGGGGAGTTTGTGCAATAAGGGCATGAATAAACTTCCATAAAAGACTGTGTTGGCTGAATGACAGGGGAATCCAATTTTGAATTTCCTACATTGCAGTGGGTCTGCTGAATATGCTCAGTCAAGGTTGCTTCGGTCAGAAAGCCCATGGAGCACTGGTTACAGAAGAAAGCATTGTTGCCATCTTGAGGGGTAGCATTTGGGCCACAGTGAGTAATACGGATGTGTTCTTGTAAGCTATTGATATCTGCAAACATTTCCGGGCAGTAGTTACAGTGAAAGGCAGAAATGTTGCTAAACTGCATCATGGGATAGGCGTGGTTTTTGTGCACCTTTCTCACGTGTTCATTCAAGTTGTACAGTGTAGGCATGGAATCAAGGCAGATCTGGCACGTGTGGCTTTGCTGAGGTTTGTCTGCATGAATGGTCTTCAGGTGGATCTCCAGAACAGCAAGGCTGTTGAAGTCGCGCTTTGAGCAGTACGGGCAGCTGTAAGTAACTTTAGACCAGTTCTGGCCTTCCTCTCTGTCCACAGACCTGATTTTCTTTTGTCCTCTCAAAGGCTTTAAGGTTGAATCTGGGGTGGAACCTCTTTCCACCGATGCGCTGGAGTCGGGCGTTGCGCTGCTCATGGACGCCACGCTCCCCAAGACTGGGTCAGGGCTGATGCTGTGATTGCTGGAGTCAGGTTGTCTGTGGCTGTCCAAGTGGCAATAGACTTCCTCCACTGAAGAAAACTGCTCTGGGCACATAGGGCACTTGTGTTTTTTGTTGGCATGGGCTTGATGAATGTGTGAGAGCAGCGAGTTTTCGTCTGCAAATACTTCAGGGCAATGAATACACTGCAAATCTGCCTTCTCGGAAAGCTGTGGGTGGCGTGTCATTACGTGCTTCTCCAAATCTTCAGTCTGACTGAATGTCTCTTCACAGTAATCACACATAAAATCATCCTTCTTCACCTCTTTCTCAGTCTTTGCCATATGTTCCTTGTTCTTTTTATGAGCTTGCATGTGACTCTGCAATGAGCTGGTAGATGAAAACCCACGTTTACACACAGTACACTTGAACGGTTTGCTGGAGCTGTGGGTTTTCAGGTGAATTTTGAGGTGGTCGCTGCGAGAGAATGCAGCCTCGCATTCATGGCAATGGTACTTTTTATCCCCTGTGTGAAGCTTTATGTGGCGATCCCTACTTCTCTTGTGCTTAAAAAGCCGGCTACAGTAGGTGCATTTGAAAGGTAGTTTGTCACTGTGGATCTGCTCGTGCCTTTTAAGGTAGCTCAGGCGAATGAAGGACTTATCACAAAACTGACAGGGATACGGCAGGCCAGTCCCCCCTTCCTCCTCCCCGATGCCAAGATCACACCCATCTCCTATCATCTGAGTGGGTGATGCAACATCTTTGCTGGAGGGAGATGAAGCCACCCAGGAGAGTTGTGGGTCGTCATCACCATCTGTAATGGGAAAGCAGAAAGGAGATTAAAAACAATTCCCAGTGCATCTGTGAAATAAGGACAAAGCTCTCAACAACACTATGGGCTTCTGCTACTACAGCATTTTAAAAAAAAAAAAAATCAACTAAAAAAAAAAATCTCTTGAATTTCAAAGGAGGTTTGAGAAAGTGAAATAAAAATATATTTATACACATAATTCACAAATATGCCAACATATAGTATTAATAAAAAGCATTTTTCTTTAGCAGGTTTAACACCTGCTCACTGTACTGTAAAGCAATAAACAATGAATAAAGAAAGCAAAACACAATGTGCAATGAAGCAATACAAACATTTTGAAAAGCTACAGTGTTAAGTGATCACCTGTGATTTTGTGGGTCTTTTTAAATGCTACATCAAGATGATTTTAAGTAATTGTCTCCATTAAACAAAATCCTTCAGTTCTGTCTCAAAACTGTAACAGAATGAAAGGCTACTCAAAAGCAGAGTCAAACACCTAGGCGAAATAAAAGCATCAGATTTGAGACAGCTCAAGAAAATCAGAGAAGAGACCTGCACCATTACCACACTCATTCATATGAAACGTAATGTTGGCTGCTTGGTACAAAACCAAACAAATTAAAAAAGCCCAGAAAATCACCACTGGAGATCTCAAGACATCACAAAAGAATCAAATTCAGGATAAACCAACAATGGCCCAGCCTCTGTTTTAATAACTATTTCCTTTGCTCAATATGAGGCTTTGGAAAATATTTTATAATTTGATATTACCATAAAGAAACACAGCACCAACTCCAGCAGCAAAACAGTCGTTTTAGGAAAAATACATAAAATGTTGGCAGCTTTCATAAACAGAATTGTTAACAAGAAACAGAAGAGAGCGAGTTCAAATATCCTAATTCCAATAAATGCGGAGATGTTGAGTGAAGCAAAAATGCCACTAGTCCGATATAAAACTGAACCACAGAATGAAGCAAAAATAAAATTCATGTAAATGAGGGAAGGTGCTGACCACATATACATTTGGAGATTCAAAAAAGGAACCGGTTCTCCAGATACATTGTCCTTATAAAACATTTAATATTCCTACTTCAGCTCTTACTAAAACAAACTAATAAAAAAATCCCCAACTGTGTGTGTAGGCTGCCACACGCGCACTCCTCGTGCCTGCCAACTACAGAGTCACCAGGCGGAGAAGAGCACATGTACGGCGGAGAAGCTCTCAAAGAAAGGCTCGGCTAATGAGGATATCACCACCATAAGAGGCTAGCTCCTGTGGCACCATTTCTTCGGCAAAGACCTTCCTTTTCATCCTGGGAAAAGAGAGAGCGGAGCTACCTTGGACAAACTAAACCAAACACACCAAACAACTTTTCCGGCACGATGGGGTTGCCTGTTCTCCAGGATGTGCGGGTCGGGGGCCCACTCCCCTCGCCCTGCGCTCCCCTGGGAGCTCGCTCCCCCCTTTAACTAAACCTCCTGCTCCAGAGCAACGCTGGACCCCGAGAACGCGCTTCCTCCCACTCCGAAATGCACCCCAGCTCTCAGCAAGCACCAGTGCTTCTAAGATGCGCAAGGTCTTTGTGCTCAACTAACTCCTCCGAGCCCGGCCAAGCCCGAATCTAAAACACAGGCAACGAGCCCCTGATTTTTACGTAAACTTTTCTCAGGCTTCATTCCCCCAACCACGAACCGGTCTCTCTCTGCGGCTGCAACAAAGCCTCATGTTCCCAATTTAAGCCACCTCCGCCGCCCGCCCCGCTGCTGGCACAGCCTCGCTCTGCCCCGGGGAGCCCCGGCCCCCCCCGCCCCGGCCCCCCAGCTCTGCCGCCAGCCGCGTCCGGGGCTCCGTCCCCACGGGCCTGCGGCCACGGGCCGTCGGAGGGAAGGAGGCAGCCGGCTGCCAGCGCCTGGATTAGGGGCCCCGGGGAGGTGCCGGTAGCTCAGGGCTGGCTAATTCCCTCCTCTCGCCAGCTGGGCTCCTCCAGGGGAAAGGAGACAAAGGGGAGCAAGAGGGGGATGCTGGGCCTGAACTAGGGCAGCACATGTTGCGTTTGCTACCGCTAGTGCTGTCTAGGGCGGGGAGCGGCGGAAAAGAAGGAAAACAACAACAACAGGGAAAAAAGCACAGCCCCGTTGTGTTATTTACTGCTTGGGCTTACTGGCTGTAATGAAAATAATTTAAAATGTCCACTTTGCAGAAACTACTACAGAAATACATGCATTTTAAATATCTTCCCCTCTGCAGCCGGACTACTCGCATCTTGTGCTGGGCAGTGGCACACAGGGGAAGGACTGCACCGGGGAGAACTCGGAGCACTTAAAACAGCTCCAGTGAATAAAGCTTCATTGTTCAGCTTTGAAACTGTAGATGCAATGGGTCAAATCCAGTGGTAACACAGGCCAGGCCAACTGCTTTAACTTCGTTACATCCGTATGCGCTTATGCCAACCATTACATTGGCCCACCATGCAAATCGAACAAATCTTTTAGGTGGTTTCTTTTGCCTCTGAAACGAACCGATCTACCTCAAAACACACTCTAACATTCAAATAGGGCCAGTTCCCCTCCAGCTGCTGCTCTTCAAACATATTGGGCTATTCAAAAAATAAAATCAAAGAAGGCTGGTATTACTTTGTGAGTGATGCACAAAGACGTTGCTGTGCTAATATAATTTACATTCAAAAAAATTAACATTTCTGAGATTGAAAAGCTGGGTTTGTAATAAAAATGGAAGCATTTACATAGACAGTTGAAAGCAAAGATTGTCTCCTTTTAGTAGCTTGATTTAGACCTCTCACTGATTTTCGTGTTTAACTTCTGGATTCTTTTTATTGCACCATTTTTTCATACTTTTACAATTTAAAAATAATTAGGAAACTTTAAGCCCCAGAAACAACCTGCCTTGACTTCCTTACAAACAAGATACTAAATTACTAAAGGCCTAAACTGAAGAAATTAGGGAAAACTCATTATCATTAATCTCTTCATGGAATGAAAAATAGCCCTGTTAATTTTAAATTGCCATATTAAATTGAAGAAAAGACCTATAATAAACTGAGAAGGAAATTCTAAGGTATTTTACCAGAGTAATATTTTAGTGGGAAGATATATTTTAGACATGGTGTGACATGTCTGGCAATGATGGTTAGAATAATAATTCTACATTAATGCAATCAAAGGAATGTAGCAGAATGAGAAAAATCACTTTCAAAAAGGAGATTAAAGTCATTAAAAATGGCTAATCCTGCAAAGTGGGACTGTTCTAAAATAGAGAATCACATGGCTGGTGCAAGGCTTTTGTCATCTGTGCATAAGAGAATCAAAACAAGTATTAAAAGGGTAAGAAAATTCAATAAAAAGTTTAATTAGGAAAAAAAGAGCATTAAGGAAGCTTCAGGATGTCAGGAGTCCTCAGGATATATGTGTGGGTCATGAAGCTTAAAGGGCCAAACTTGATAATCAATTTCAAAGTGGTACAGTAATTTAGCAACTTAATGTTCAGCACGTTTACGGGACTGCAAGCATTTATCATCATCACTGAGGAGCTAATTCCAGCCTCAAAGCATTCAATAAATGTATTTTTCCTTCTAATAAGAGCAATTTGGCCAAACTGCAGTATAAATCATACTTCGTTCTCTGTTTATCTTCCAGATAACATGAGCCAAATTCAGAAATATATTCACGAAGCTAAAACAATAAAATGAAGTCTTAAAAAATGTGATCTTTCTTAGAAAGGAGACAAACAGCACATCACAGATTACCAGGAGTAAGCAGCACTGTCGTCTCAGCATACACCAATGACATTGATATATTTATTGTTTCAAAGTTATTTTGCTAATAGAAATAAAATCGACCAGGCAAAATTTCACAGTCCCTGCAAACACCTTCCCCCATCTCCCTGCTCAAAGCCAGCTAGAAACATTACGCTCCTGCCAGACTTTGAGCTGAGCAGCATTTGAAGCGGTTGCAGAGCGACAGGCTTGCTCGGCTGCCCGGTCACCCCTACGGCCCCAGCCCTGGGGTCAGCATTCGTGGGTAGGGGCTGCACAAACCCGGGCTACCTCCCAGCCGGCTGCTTCTTCTCTTAAGAACAAAAGGTATATGCAGGGACCCCATTTGCTGGCCCAGACCTACAGTTCATCCTTGCCTAAACCCTTTTGTTTACGAATGTAGAGCATCACTGGGTTCCCCTGCAGTGAAAAAACTCCCTACTTTGTCTCCCCTACGTGTGAAGGGCTCAGGTGGCTCTTCCATAGGGCCTCCATACATCCCCCCACACTGCGGGCACGTCGCAATGTGGCCAGCACGGTATGGGAGGCCAGTTTCATCCAGCTGGTTTGGGTGCAAACAGCAGCACAGATTGAGCACCACGGGGCTCAGAAGAGGTCACACAACCTGCCCAGGCATCAACGAAATATCCAGGGTTTGGCCAAAGAGGAAACTTCAAGACTCCCCTCCTGAGCCCAGAAGGCATCTCCATACGGGACAATAAACCAAGGAGGTTAGATTTGGAAGGTGCTCTTGTTCTATCAGGTTTATTCCTCTAGCGCAGAGCTAGAGGAACAGTTAAATTATCAAAAACAAAAACCAAAAATCAATTGTTGAGGGCAGGATTGCTGTTTGATTTAGTTCAGATTCCTTGTTCTCTCCGAGCCTCTCCATGGCACACAAGTTCACAAGTTAAAAATGGTCAAAGCACTCAAATTGCTTTAGGCTATTAAAAGCTGACGAAATTCTAGCACCCAAAAAAGTAAGTTACTTTTGAAAACAAGCTTGGCATCATAAGACACGCTTCTGAACCGTGTTTCAGTTCCTCATCTCCATAATAGAAAAAAGCCATCTGCTCCTCAAGGGCAAATTGTAGGGCTTACTTCTGTATAGCTGTGAAACCCCGAGACATCCTCAGATGGCAGGCCCAATAGAAATGCTATCAATTTCAATTATTATTATTATTATTATCACAGATGCTTAACTATGAGAATACAACACAGAGATCGAGAACTGAGAAGTCTTCAGTACTGGTTATAGGAAATTTTGCATTGCTTCACTATGTATTAAAGCCAAGGATAAACCATTACAATGGATTATAGTAAGAACCTCACACAGCATACGCTGCTCATTTACACTGCAGTGCTGGTGTGAAATAATGCAAATCAAGTTTACATAGCAAATGTTTTAAGCTTCAATATTTTCAGGGCACTGTGATAGTTTTTTACTTAAATTTTTTGTTGGAGTGTTTAGCCCCATTTTCCTGCACATTTCCCGCACAGTTATGACAAACTAAATAATAAAAGCTACCATTAATATTCCAAACTAAATTTTCTATGCATATGTTAGCTTCACTGAATGTTTTTGTTTGTTGTGTCATAGAAGGCAATAGTGGACTGCGAACCACCAGCTTTTGTGGCAATGAAAGCCTTTTTATGCTGACACTGCACCTATCTCTGAATAGTATGGTAACTGCTTGGCCACGACTAAAACCCAGCATTAATGCACTCTCAAACACACTTCACTAAACAATCGAAAAGGATTTCTACAACTTATTTATAATTATCCCTACAAAAACATCACACAACTGTCCCCCAGAAGTAACACTAGCTTCTTCACAAAACAGTCTTCAAAGTTTTTTATTTTAAGGCACCATATATATATATATATACAAAAAAATGTTCAAAGCAAACCTAAACTTGGATAAAAAACTAAGAGGTGCTAATATAAGTGGTACCACAGGCAGTGCCTTCATGATTATCTGTGACTTGAGAAACATGCAGCTATACCTAATTATATGCTTATGTGGTATGCATTTTTGTTGGACTAAATTACCAACAGTGACTCTTTTTCCAAATTCTCAGCTTTGCACTGCCATTCATTTTTAAGTGAAGTTTTTAAAAAAGAAGGAAAGATATCTGGCTCAATGTAAAGTATATATAATCTAATTTTTCTTCTCATGCAGAGAGTAACTTGGTATTTAGAATACAAATCAGCACAAGATGTAGTGCAGAATTTCAAACATTAAACTCGCTGGGACGTCTGCTGCAGATAAACTGTTACACATAGACGGTTTAAACCTCGCTGTCTTTGTTTAAACCTTTCTGTAGTGATCAAAGACACGTCTATAATTAGTCTTTTTAACGCTGCAAATTAAAAGTACACACAAAGATGTCTGTTGAAGCTTAGCTGATGTACAGAAACTTGTTAAGCCAGAGTAACCCATGCCTGAGCCCTTCTCTCCCATTAGCAGAGATATCAAGACTCAGCAATGACCACCGATAGGTTGATACATAATTCTACACAGACGATAAAATCAGAAAGTTATTTTTAACATTATTTTTTCTTATGTCACACAGTCTGTATTTTGCTGGTAACAAAAAATTAACATATCATTAAATAAGTTGTTTCACACTTGAATAAATGGCATAATAAGGGGTGGAGGAGAAAGTTTTATGTTAGATCTAGGAATAAACTAAATGCTTTCAGAGCTGAATCACTGTTTTTCTTTACTCCCTTTGGAAAAGCAGCAGATACTATATTCTGCTGTGCATCATGGACTTGGGACTGAAAACAGCTGCACTCTAATTACATGTAAAGTGTACCAAAACATTCCTTTTATCACAGACTGTAAATCTGTTAGCATCTGTCTCTCCTTTGTTTCTTCCACAAGATACAAGCTTGTTTCTACATTTTTCTCACCTGTAGCAGTGATTAAAATTCATTATAAATGAAAGGAGTGAACACTAAAACAAGTTCCTCTGTGTACAGTTCTAAACTCAAATTAGAAACAGCTGTTTGCTAATTCATGCAGTGATGTTTTGTCGTGCTCTGTGAATCAATAATAACTCACCCTATTTCTACTAAAATGGTAGGATTATACATATATTTTGCTTAGCAATTTGCTCTTCAGAAATGTTCAAATGCACATTCAGTCTTTTTAAAACAAGATTAGAAGATGATACCAGCAAAATCATCAATGAATTAACAGCAAGATCTTAACAGCTTGCTGCTTGTGCTTACCCTGCTACCTAGAGGGTCCTGTGCCATTCTTGCCTGCTTTGATACCTATAGAGCATTTAGCAAGAAGGCACGTTGTAAGACAGATGCAAAAGAACAAAACTGTATACGAGGTCACATGCACACATCACAGATGCAACAGTCACACTGAGAGAATACTGTAAAATTACAGTTTCAGCTATGACGTACAACTCTCAAACATAAGGAATGACAAAGCCCTTAGGAAAATAATCCTAGTAGAATAATTATTACTTATAATAATTAGTTATAAAATCCGTTCTAATAAATGGTAATACTTATGCTAATTGTTACTAATATTTCTCCATATTATGTTAGCCAGAGCACAAACTTCACATGACCCTATTGGCCTTATACTCACACAACTATATTCTGCATTTCTTGCTACTTGATGTCAACATTTACCATGATTTCAACACTTGATTATACAAAACAAAGAGACAACACACAGCGGTTAAGAGCCTTCCCTGCTTCATTTTTTATCTAAACCTAAGGATACAAGCGGGGCGGTTGCAACGTTTTGAGCAGGCCCCATGGCAGATTTGCAGAACCTGCCCTGCTCACCGCAGGAGCGGGGCCACCCCTGGCCCCTGCACTGCCCCCTTTGCAGAGCCAACGATCCAGCCTGGAGCGGAGGAAGAGCATCAGCCTCCATAAAGGTCTCTGCAATACGCACAAGGAAAGTCCTTTGCTCATCTATACGTAAAGATGTTTTCCCTTCCTCATGTTTTGTTACTGTTAGCAGGGAGGGTGCTTCCCTGTACAGCACAAACCCAAGCATCGAGACTCTGAACCACCCGTGGAGACATGGCCTGTGGAAGAGCCTTTCTGGTGGGATGAAATGCATGAGATGAATTTCCTAGATTTATGATTTCCTCCCTCCCATTTGATCAGGCAGCTCTCAAATACAACAGGTACCCTCAGGCACGTGTGGTCAGACAGACTCAGCTCGAGCTCCTTCCCTCAGTTCATACCCATAACTGGGCATCAGAAATACAGGCTAGCTGCTGTTTGGAGAAACTCAATGAATACAGAATCCACAATTAAAGAGAGACAGACTTTTCTCCATGAACTGACCAGATCGGTGTGATCTAATTTAATGCTTACTGTGCTCATTTCCATGTTTCTGAATTGTACTTTCAAGAGAAGATTAAGTCATCAATTACAATCCATTTAGCTCATTCATAAAATTCATTTAAGGGTCACATCCTGCATGGTGAGCCGGGAGCCCTGGAAGCCAGCGCTGACAAGGACAGGCAGCACTTTCCCACAGGATATTCAGCTTGTACAGAATCAAGTCAGAGCTCGTTTGGATGGCACGGGCAGCAGTCTGGAGGAGCAAGTGCCTTTAAAACTGGGGCAGTGGCAAACTAGAACACAGAGAGTTTTGCCAAGACCTCTCCAATAAGCTGCCGTTACTGCTTAGACAAATGCATATCTGCTTCTGTGCAGGTAGACTGGATTGGAGTGGCGTTTCCATTTCTGCAGAGCTCTGTTTCAACTATTCAGCCAGGTATCGACTCTGAGGCAAAAGAACCACTAAGAAGGGAGAAAACTGGGACCAGACACCACAAATGCTCAGGGTCTTCTGGCTGGGGTCAACAAAAGTGACTGGATTGCTAGGATGGCTTTCTATGATGAGATCTTCAACTGATGCTATGCAGTGACCTGACCTCTAGGAAAATGGGTTTTCAGCCCCTGTCTTTAATGTATGAAAAGTACTTTCCCAAGAACAGACTTTTGCTCCTAAATGAGTATTTTCCATCAGTGCTCAATAGAAAAGATGTCAATTGCCATGTTCCAAACCTGAGAAAAATGTCATGTTGCAAACCTCAGCCCTGCACAGAACTTTACTGTCAAGCTTTCCGGCCTGAGGAATTTAAAGCTGATCATATTATTAGAGCAAGTTGCAGGGGGAAATAAAACCAGCTTGTTAAGTTAGAAAGAGTAGGCTGTTCCAGACTCTCATTTTGATCTAGGTGGGAAAACTGTGACACACTTACAAACTTAACGGGTTGACGTTCATGATGAATAGACCTAATGCTGAAAAACACATGTTGGCTGAAATTACTAAGCAATAAACAAACAGTAAAAAACAACAACATCCAGATTTTATACGGCCTTCAAAGAACACGGGAAGAAAAATCAATAAATTACATGTGACAGACAGTATCAAGTAACCTGTTTTATAGCTATACATATGCATTATTGGTCTGGCTTCCGAACGTGTTGTGTATTCACATCAATTCTATTGAAATCAATAGAACAGCAGTTGCTCAACACTTCTGAAAACTCAGATGACGTAAATATGAAATATAGCCAGTTCTACATAGAGGTATTTTCAGAAAGGTGCACGTGTTCCCTGTCCCTTTCATGAATTCACAGTCAAGATTTCATGCAAACACCATGAATGGAAATGAAGCTGCACTTGAGAACATCCCAGCTTCCACTAGTCTGGTGAGTGTAGCTCCTCGAGGCCTTCACCCATCTGGTTTTAGAGGGGCTCGTGTGCCCCAGTGACCCCAGCGGGTATCTCTGGAGCTAATGAAGCCGCCGGCTCCACCTGACCCAAGCCTGGAGACAGGGTTTGCTCCAGCTAAGCAAATCTCCCATTCCTCAGGGACAGTACGTGTTATGGCAAAGTACAATAATTAACACTCTGGGTTTGCTGTAGTGAACAATTTTTTAAAAATATTTCATTTAAAATTAAAAAAGAACACCCGTAAATGTAAAAGCATACTGCTGAATATGAAGCACATTCCTCAGTATCATTTAGATAAACCTCGGTCATGAATCTGCACCATGTTTGTGACTGGCCTGAGGGGAACTGCATTAAAACAGAGGGAGGAAGGAAGCTCTCCACTTATCAACACCTGACAAATAACTGAAAGGTTTAAAAGGAAAATAACTATAGATTTTGTGCTATACAAGATGAAAACCAAACAGCGTGGCTTGCCTAGGAGAGATGTGTCTTCCACGCTGTATGGTAATGCTACTTCTTTTTCACTAACAGCATCCATCATTTTAAATAAGAAGTGGCTTTTAAAACAAGCAAGCAAAAAAAAAAAGTGTTTGCCACCCGGTAAGAATCTTTCTCGGTACATCAGTGTTCCCCTACAACAAACATGCCGCATGAGAGATCTTTCAAGTTTAACCGGCAGCGACCCGGCATCTGTGATCTGAGGACTTGCACTGCACCACACAACAAAACCGTCTGCCGAAAGCTGCTCTCTTTTTCCAACACATCTTTGCCCTTTTGACTGAAGGACCCAATGGCAAGTCATGCAACTGCGCTCTCAGGCTTTCAAAACAAGAGCTGCAGTGACAGCTAAGATCCATCTTCCCAGGGCTCACGCCCGCGTTGGTGCCGCCCAAGGAGGATCCCGCAACCAATCTCACCAAGTGCCCATGCAGGCTGCGGGAGGTGACCCCAGCGGCACCCACTCCGCAGCACCGCAGGGGCACAGCGCACCAGATAGCCCTCTCCTGCGGGCACCAGGCAGTGAGATCAGCCCATGCTGTGCCCCATCTCCTACACCGTGAGTTTGCAGAGAGACTTTTCGAGCCTCTCTGAATTCTTCAGGGGCTTCTCAGGATGTCATCCAGCACTGACCACGCTCCAGAGAAAGCCTCCCGAAGGGAGGATGCTCATCAGTGCAGGCAGACAGGCAGGGGGAGTGCAGCTGGGGAGCCAGAGCGAATCCAACCAGGAGACAACAGCCCGGCCCTGCTGTGCTCCTGCCAAGAGACGCACAGATCCCGGCAGAAACCTCCCCTCCAGCCACGGCTGTGCTTCCAGCCTCAGCTGCAGGTACCACACTCTGCCCACGTACCGGAACAGGACGGCACTTCCCTTAAAGTTTGCTAACAGCAAAGGTATCTTCCTCCTGAATTGTTTAATACAGTCTTAGGTGCTGATTGTCTATATTCAGATAGCTCTAGTTTAACGAGCAATGTAGGTTTCCTTCGGACCGCATGTGTGTGGTTGGTTTCTTCCTCCCACAAATGTGAATTGTACAATTTATTCTAGTTAGTAACTCTCTCTGTGCCTTGGCCACAGATACATGAGAGAGTGAATTTTTAATGAGGAAAGGTACAGGGCACAATTATTTGTTTAAATGGGATTAAAATTAGGGTTGGAGCGTACACTGAATCATCCCAATTTATCCCTGAAGAGAAGGAGGGACAGCAAACGTCTTGGCACTTGCAAACAAATACCGCTTTCCCCATTGTCCCTCCCAAACAGCACTCCTTCCATTTGAGAGCAGTCTCACACAGACATTGGCACTGATATCAGAGTATTAAATGAAATAAAGGGAAAAGCTATAGCCAATAGCTTTCTCTCTAACTCTACCCACATAATGAGGACTGGCTATATTTACAAAAAAGTTTCTGGGAACGTTAATAGACTAAACAACTCAGTAAAAGGAATGAGGAGGCAGTGGGGAGAGAAAGATTGAATTTACCCTAGAAAAATGCATCTTTATACTACAGGTACAGAAAGTATTCAGCTTTCTATAGAGGAGACCGCTAAATTAGAAAGTGGGTGGAAGCTGGAGGTGGGTGTTTGGGGTAGGGGCATGTTTCCTGCAGAGAACAGAGTGGTCAAGAAACCAAAACAGTAACAGCAAAATACAAAAGAACAACAACAAAAAAAACCCCAAGCCAAACCAAAAAACTTCCAGGGAAATCAGGTGTCAGAGGTTTGATAGACACACATGCACCTCCAGAACCAGATGTGTTCAAGAAACCATCTCCAGTCAATTAAGGGCTGGAAATACGTGACCTGCTCCCCACCTCAGGTAAATTAATAATTTTTTTGTTGTTTTTCTCCAGATGTGAAAAGGTTTTGTACCTACACCTAGATCTATGGTGCGGGGTGTTTCACATGCCCAGAAACCCCATGTACAGTGTGGCAGAGAGGAGTTACCGAAGACCTACTACTGAAATGCAACTGGCAGATACCTGGAGGAGACTGCATCCCATCTCTACTGTCATAAAGAGGCAAAGCAGTGACTTTAAGCTGCATAAGCTCACACACTGGCTACGTAAAAGAAGAAATGTTGTCAATAAACCAGTCATAGCTGAGCAGGCAATTTAAATTTGGGGGGGGAATGAAAAAGTATTGTTCTCATAAAAAACACAAAGAGTTTTAAAGCTCAGACCAGCTTCGCTCACAAAAACCCTACCACCCTAAATACCCCTAAATACCAAAAAACCCTTGCCCCCTTGCCAGAATCCATTTGGTTTTGTCATGCCCCTTTCCCAGACCCACAGCCAAAGCTCCCTGCCCAGACAGACCACAGACTGGACAACTCTGGTGTCTCCCATAGGAGAGTGACAGAACAAGGTACCCCAGATATAATTCACGTATTTTTTTGTTTTGTTTTGTTAAGGCTTTTCTAGTATTCATTTTAGTTCTGGACAATAAGGCAAAAATTTTCAGAATAAAACCATTTTCTGGCCACAGATAACCTGGACTGCTGTCTGAAACAGGATCTTTAGCCCATCTCACCCTTGCAAAAACAAACACAAATGGACAAATGCATGATTTGAATGAAAATTCAGTAACTGCTCCCCCACACCTTTAGCCAGAATTACTTGTGAAACTGAATTCCACTTCCTCCATCTCACACTCAGTTTAGCACATGAAAGTATGAGAACCAAGAGTTAGGGAGTACCAACCTCGGCTCCCCATCAAAACCGAATTATCTGTCTGTATTTAAGATAGGAGTGCAATGTCTTCTGTTGAAAAACGGAAACTCTACCTCAGTCATGGAGCATCTGAGTATAAAACTAATCTTCTGAGTAGTAAATATTAGACTTACATACAGCAGCACTGTACGATTTCAAACGATTCACTTTAGAGGCGGGGGCCCTGGATTCCTAGGAGCTGATTGTTAAAGCCACATCAGACTTCTTTTTTTAAAATCAATTTTCCCATTATTTAGGATTACCATACCTTCTATCTTTGGATTTCCTATGAGCGTAACCATAGACCCAGACCTCCTGGCTACCTGACATCAGGAAGGTTGCAACATCATGTCTACTCTGAATTCACTGTACACAGGCTTAAGAGTGACTCCACCTTAATTCAGTTCTTTGGCTAGAATTAAGAGACTGGATTTGCTCTGATTTTTTTCTTACTGCGTTGCTTTGTATCAAAACACCCATTTTCCAGTGGGTGGTGCCTAACAAAATATGAAGCAGAGGTGTGAGCACAAAGGAAAGAGCTATTATAAATGCACAGAAACACACCGTGTCAACACATACCAGCTGCCCGATATGTACAAAAGCATTAAAAAAAGACAACTGAGACATTATTTTAGAGTTCTGCTATATTTTCCATTTAAAAACATTTTACTATCTATCTAATGTTGTTAGAGAAGCTTCCATTGCAAACACCAGAAAGCAGACACCTCCTAACCATCCTAGACAAATTCCTGTCAAAAATTTTTGTGCAGTGTTATCAGGAAAAATATTTACCATGTACAGTAATTATGAAAAACTCTGAGATTGTGTAATTATGTATTTTAATTACATGATCTGATTAGCTTTTTTAATCACTTCATAAAAAGAAAGGAAATTCACTGAGGTTGTCAGAAAGTTAATAAAAATAAGGTAATTCACCGCTAAGACTCACCATGGTGCCTTTCTAACTACTTCCTTGCTACACCCCACTGTGCCTAGGTATTGGAGGTCAACTATAAGTATTAATTTCCTTACTTTTATTAACTTTGGTGACAACATTTGTGCTCTTTTGGCACGGGGTTTTTTGTTTCGTTAGAAAACGCTTTTCATTTAGCTGAATAATATTTTAAGAGATGTAGACTCTTCAAAACCAAGAACCTGGTTGACCTGAAACCCGCCAAGAGACCCAGCCTTGCCCTGCTCTGTCCCCGGCCCCTTTGAAGGGACGTTAGGGGAAGCTGCTGCCGAGCGGTCACTGTCACACAGCGCTGCGCAAGCTGCACCGCTGGCCTGCAAAACCCACACAATTTAGCAGCGTTGAACAATATATCAACAAAGCTGGCTGGCCACACTAGGTCACATTAAATCAGGGCCATCAAGATGCGTGGAAAGTCAACACAGTGCTATGAGAAGATGATGGAAATCAGCCCAAGAGTTGGATAGATGGAGGCTGGCAGCTGAGCCCAGGGCAGCCAGCAGAGACAAGATGTGTGGCAGAAAATGGTGCCCGTCCCGACGTGAGGGGCTGAGCTCTTCCAGCTGTAGTGGCCACAGCAGCACCCATGGGCCTGAGGAAGGGAAGGACTCGGCAGCAGTGAGAGGCGCAATTTCTGCAGGAGCCAGGACAGCCAGCTGCCTGCCCTGGGCAGCAGAAATCACCTAGAGATCCAACTATGCAACATAAGCAGCCCCTCAAAACGCTCCCATCAGCTGCTTGTAGTACAAACCAGGGGCTGACGGGTGTGCGGAGAGGGCTGGGGGGGGGTAAGGAGAGGGGTGGGGGGGTATGGAGGAGGGGTGCAAGGGGAAAGCCGTCTTCTCCTGCTCCTGAGGCAGGACAGAGTGCGGCTGTTTCAGCTCTGGAAAACAATTTTTCTAACTTTTGGATGCAGTTCTGCTCTAAGGAAACATTTTGTTTATATCCAAACTGGGAGTCTATAGTGTAATACTTGGCTATTGGATTCAGCAGCTCTGTTTTACTCATTTTTGGTTCACCCTCTCCCCCCGCCAGCCCTTCTTTATTTTCCTCCTTCTTTCTCTTTTTACCTTTCCACCCCCTCTCCCTTGATTCTCTGGGGAGAACAAATCACTTTGGGAGGTTTAATGGACTGACAAGAACAGAAATTTAATCGGGATGTGCATGCACGGGCCAGGCACATCAGAAGGAACCGCAGTGCAAGCCATTTGGGCTGCCCCACCTGTGACCCCGGCCTGGCTGGGCACCCCCCTCTCCGCGGGGCGAGACAGGGTGAGGCCCTTCGCGCTCATGCGGGACCTTGGTGTTGCCTGCTTCAGGAGGAGAGGACTGCCAGATGCTGACAAGCCAAGAGTGGTTATTTCAGGAGACTTTTTTTAATATAGAAACAGCTGACACAAAATGCATCTCACTGGGGAGGCAAACCATGCTCCCAGAAGTAAAAGACCACTAAAAAGCCTCTTTTTTTCCAAGAGAAATCTAAAACAGTTTTGGGCCAGACACCACTCAGGTTTTTCATTTCCATTTTAGGAGGCTTGTGCTGTGTCCTTCCAGTCTTGCCCCATCCGTGGAGAATATCAAGGGGCCGCTGCAGCCTAAAAGGGGCAGATGTGGGCAGATTAAGAGATGGTGCAAAGTGTTTTCAGAAAGTAGAAACAACCTCAAAGAAAATCTGTCTCAGACAAAACAACCACTGGTGGGGAAGCCGTGCTCGAGCCTCCCCACCAGCAGCACCCTTTGCTGCGAAACTTCTCCCCACGCCACGCACCCAGCTCTGGGGCAACGGGGGCACGTGTTCAACTGCTGCCTGGGAAGAGACATTTAAAAGGGGAGGGCACAAAATGATTTAAACAAGCTCTTGTACAGAAAACAGAAAACATTGTGTGCAACAACATGACTCCTTTCCCTTTGCACACCGTTTGCAAAGTATAGCTTTCAATATAGTGTAGTCAAAAGCAACCTAACAGCATAATTTTCTTCCCAGGTACTTCACTTTTGAATTCTTCTACAAACAATGAAGCAGAGATTGCAAAAAATAAGAAAACAAAGAACCCCCTTCTTCCCATGTGCTTGTAAACCTGGGTAAACTTACAAGAGACCATCTTTTAAACAACCGACATGATTTACTCTTGCTTGGGGTGCAGACGCTGGCTACTGCCAATAAATCTTAATGGCACACAGTGAGTGATACCTGACACTCTGCAAACTCATTACTACAAAGAACTTGCTCACTTGAAGGTATTTGTAATGTTTTTCTTTCACCATTGCCTGTATTTTCACTTTTGCTCTTTCATATGGCATCTCTACTCAATGAAGTTACAATATATCTGTGATGCTTACTTTAAAGCTTGCTCTTCTGTGCATTTGGATGGCATAAAAAGGACTGTGAAACTATGGCTTTTAAAATAAGCTTCCTGACTGACAGTGCAGATTGAGAGAGCTATAAAAGACAACTACCAAGGACAAATACCAGCTATTTCCAAAAACCGAAAGTATTTTCTAGCATGAATCGCAACCAACCTCTAACCCAAGACAGCCAAAGAGAAAAATCTCTACCCTTGCATGTACTCAGCCTTGCCGTTTTGAACTGCACTGTGCTCCTTACTAATCATCTCCACATGATGCAGGACCTTATTCTATGACAAGTTATCTTCTAACAGAAATCAGTAATTTTAATAGTTACCATGCATTACTGGCTTCTCTCCTTCCCCTCCGCTTACGTTTTTCATCTTGTTTCTTTCTGCCATTTCTCCATCTCCTCCCAAAGCCGAATTATTAGACTGCAAATGGGGGGCAGGTCCAGACACCCAAGGGGAAAGCCAAGATCTTCTCTCCTGGGGAAACTACTGTAGTGAACTCAATGACTATCTGTGATGTTTGCTGGTACTAGGGAGTAGTATTTCCCTTGGGCACTTTCCGGATAGAGTCTACCACCTGGGTTAAGTCATTATTACAATCAACCAGAAAAAAAAAGGGGAGGGAGAGAAAAGATGAAAAAACACTACAGCAAGCATCATTAAAGCTCATCAAAAGTGCATTAGAGAACACCTGATAATATACTCTGAACATTAATGATCCTTACGATATACCATATTAATGCAGATGTTATCTAAATTCACGGAAACAAAATTTTCCATTCACACATTTCCCTAAAATAGGTGTTGGAAAAAAATCTCTCTCAAAACTATTAGTTGCCAGCGTTTTTTTCTGTCTCTGGAAACAAATACATAAAATAATGGCTTTGAACCTGTATGTGTTGCTGATCACAAATCTCAAACCAGTATTCTGACTTTGGGATGCTTGTTGGCATTCACTGGCAATGTGTTACAGTTAAAATGTACCATGGTAAGCCAATATTAATAAAAAAGTTGTGATTGTGTTGGCTTAAATAAGACTATTATCGCTACTAAGATGAATTTTACTGGCAGCCTTAAACTCTCCGATGCCGAGCAGCAATTTCCCTTGCAATTTTCCCCCCTTCCCGTTATGAGGGAGACGCATGAATGCCACGGAATTGATAGTGCGATTCTGTTATAAGGTGCTAAGTGCCAGGTTATAGCAAGAACAGCTCAGTTGTCTGAAGAGCCTAATACTTCAACCAATAACTGAAATGGAGGTCAAAAAATTAATTCTAGGCACTGTTTAAGTCCTATGTTCCTCCTTTACAGAGACTGCAAATCATGTCAAGTTCTGCATAAATTGGTTTTGTGGGGGTATTAGAGGGTGAATTACTGTCATTTAGGTGCTAGTGCTTAGTAAAGCAAGGACTATTGAACCCATTTTGCCAAAATCCAATGTGAACTGCTGCTCTCAAAGAAAGAAGGTCACCCAACCAAGAACACTTCCTAACAAAAGTGATGAAACAAAACAAAAAACTGCAAACCACACATACATTCTTACAAAGTAGTGTTTTAGAAATACAACAGTCACCCCTAAAGACCATTCCCTTATTGCTATTTGAAAGCTGAAGTGAAATCTTCTTCCTAAACAAGGAGCTGATAGGGTTTGCAGCATCTCAGAATTACTTCTAGAAATACGGGAAGCAGGAATTATTTTTAGTGCAGCTGAGAGGCCAGGCATATTTCAGGCAATCTCCCAGAGCTTGCTTCTATACCATGTGGGACATAAACCCACAAACTATGAAAGAACCCAAATCAGTATTGTTTTCTCAAGTGACATCCATTATCCCTCATCTGAGAAAATTAACACGTGTATCCAGAAGCTCAATAAACTAAGCTCAAAGTCTAGGATTAACTCTTTCTGCGTCACCATAAATGCCATCTTTTAAGTCAGCAAACTGCTAATATCGTCTATTTTATATTCAGTGTTTCTGCCATTTAAAGCAAACAGAGTCATCAAAATACATTTACACTCAAGCATAGTTTCAAAATGTTACAGTACACAGGGTAATCGAAAATTTCCAAATTCCAAACAGCCACAGAGATATAAAAAGGGAGATACAGAAGGGCCATTAGACCAACACATGCTGGTTTGGGTAGCATTAGGAAGAGCAGCACAAAATGAGTAAAAAGCAGCTTTTGTGCAAAGTCTCTTATTTTTTGACATCTGAGTTAGCCACTATATCTAGCAGTAAAATGCTATGAATGTTAAATATAGGCAACTTTTGTTCCTCTGCCAGCTTATTTCTACATCAAATGATCATATTTGAATATTTCTATTCCAGGCAAGTGTTCAGTACTTTTTTTCGTCTTCCTGATCTGCCAAAAGATAGGATATTCAATGGATCAGATATACTTTTTGTCTTTTTTTTGCTCGGATTAATAAATTGGGCAGTCCATAAATATGAATGGTACTTATTCTGAAGAGTTAAGCACAAATACTTAGAATGATTGATAAAGCTGAATTTCCTACCTAAGTACATAGAAAACTCCAGGCAGGTATTAATTCCAGACTGAGTTTTACTACACTGCACACATGGCCCTGCACTCTGACATGTTACCATACACTACCAGGTATCCAGAACAGAAGCAAGGAAGGCTTTTCTTGACCCACCAAGTGCATGGTACTTGTTTCCAAATAGTGCTCTGGGATGGCTAACTTAGGAAAGCAGTGAAGAGTGAGCCACAGCTTGTGACATTAACATATGAACAGTCAGGCAGCTTTTTGCAGGCTGCGTGTTATTCCTCCCAGCATCGCAGAAACAGATCTTGCATCTGGTGGCACGTCCTTCACGGGCGCATTTTGCTAACTAGCTACCCAGCAAGAGCACAGGAAACACAACGTCTGCAGAACAGTAAATTCTGAAGCAGGAATAATAATAATAATCTGATCATTTCCCCAGTGCTTTAAAAATTGGACTTGGACCCCCTGGCGAGAAGCCAAAATAAAACATCAAAGGGGGCCTCCACAAGCCAGGCTCAGAATCAACATTCGGGTGAGAGCCCATCACCTACTTACCCTGACAGCAGGCAAGAAAAGTTAGAGACATCTGCTCAGAGGCCAGGGGTCAGGCTGGTCGGGGCCCGCGTAGCACAGCACAGGATGGAAATGTGTATATGTATTGGGTGTACGTGTCCAGGCTTTGGTAGCAGGGGTGCTGCGGTGGGGGGGGACTTCTGTGAGAAGAGGTCACGGGCTGCCCTGTGCTGGATGCAGCCGGCTCCACAACAGATCAACCACTGACTGACCATGACTGGACTGACCACAAATCCCCCATTTCCCTCCTGTGGCATAAGTTAAAATTAATTTAATTTTCCCCAAGTAGAGTCTATTTTGCCCATGACAGTAATTGCTAAGCAATCTCCCTGTCTTTATCCCAACTCATGACCTTTTTCATCTTACTTTCTCTGCCTGTTCTGTTGCGGAGGGGGAGTAAGAGAGCTGGGTGGGCATCCGGCAGCTGGACAAGGTTAATCCACCACAGTGTAGCAGACTGCAAAAGCCTCCCCAAAGTAAGACAGACTAAGCAATACCTAAATCTGTATGTGTGTATTTGTGGGCTTGAATTTATTGCTTGCATCAGAGTATGTATTCTATTAAAAACATTTCTATTGGTAATGTGAAATGCAAGGACTTGCAAATAGTATACTACTGAACTCCCAAACTGGATGCTCTGGTTACCATCATGAAGCTCTCAAGGTCACTGCTGCCTGCACGCTAGTTAGATACGCATGTTATCTTGGCTGTGCTGGGGTTCACCTGTGCTGAGGGCTGACTGAGATGGGTGGGCTTTTTCATGGAAGAAGGGAGGAGCAACTTGTTCCACAGATAGCTTAGAAAGAAAAACAATACATCAGCAAACGTACCATGTGAAACACTAGCCAGACTGATTCAAAGACAGGTTTCTATGTGTGCTGAAGCACTGGGGGCCAAAAAGCAAGAAGGCTTCTAAGTTGCTGCAATTTTTAGAAATCAAAAATCCATCAATGAAAGAGAAACCTCCATACATTTTTCCTATAAAAGAACTTTGATTTCTTGGAAAAATCAATAAGAGTTGATTACTGAAAATGGCAACATGAACATAAACACCCTTCAGGCATCTCTCACATACTTCTGCAAATCACACGGCAGTGCTACGCGCATACTACTGCTGCTAATCACATCCTCTCCCATACAACAGATGAGCTTTCTGAAGTTGCAGTGGATGAAGCACTACAAAGCTGAAAACAGTGCCTTCGCTAAACAGTGCTGTTCACACCAGTCTCATGGCCTGGCTGAGGATCTCACAGAGAAGCAGCTTTCGAAACCTGGCCACAGGGATTACTTCAGCAGATGAGATAGATGAGGCAAGTAGTATCTATGGTGCCACAGAGCATCCAGTGATCTGAAGCGTTTTTGATAGTCTGTTGAAGACAACCTGCTCTTCTGTAAATCTGTGCCAGGATGCTCAACAGGAAAACATATATTCCAGACATTTGGAGAAGTCGAAGTGTCAACGGTCCCATCACACGGACCCACACACTCACACATGAGGCCTCGTTATGTCCCTTTTTAATATATCAGTACGTATTCTTGTACTAATCTCAGCCTAAAACCCTGTTGCAAGGTCTCCCTGAAGCTGCTGAAGTTAATTAAAGACTATCCATGACTTCTCATACATCTCAGCACCCTTTGTCTGCGTTTCCTTTTTCACAAAAGATAAAGCAGCCTCCATAAAATAAAGGACTAATTCAACTCTTCAAATCAAAGCTGAAGCCCAGACATTTTGAATGGATAGTGTGCTTAGCCTTCTTAGTGTGACCAACGAACACCTAAGTGAGTTGAGGTCTTTCTTTGCCCACAGAGGGAAAAGATGAATGCTTTGACATGAAGCATTTGTCAAGCACTCTGCAAAACAGCCTTCAAAATGGTACTCATAATTATCTTCCAACTTCCCGCAAGGGAGGGGAGGGGACAGGATCATCAACTCTATCATCTGACCAAAGCAACAAACATGCTTGGTAGAAGTTGACCTTTTTTTAAATCAAGAACCCACTTGCTTTTGAACTCCGAATGTAAGATACTTAGTTTGCAGACTCACGTTCATTCTCCTACAAGGATGTGACAGAGCCTTGTGGATGTCTGGCATGATCAAAAGAAAACATGGCAATAATATGTCAAGTCACAAATTACAGCCTCTTCCCAATGTGAGTATGTGTAGGAGATCCCACATTCCACCCATCCATATGGTTCAACTGGGGAGCACTTTTACCAATACACGGGCCCTTGAAAAAGAAGGTTTTATTTTGATTTTTTAATCACAATTGCTTATTATTCTTAATTACTTGTTACTTCTGTTACAGTATGAAGCTTAACCTGACTTCTGCTGGGAGAATACAAGTCATCAAAGTTGTTTCCTTTTTCATAATAAGGAAAACTTTGTACGTAAGTAGGGAGGGGGGACCAGGGCCACCTTACAGTCCACACCAGCAGAATTAGCTCTTGGGAGCAGAGGAAATCATTGTATCCCTTCTTGATATTGATATCTATCTTTGCCAAGTCCTTCGTGACTAAGCAGCATGTAAATAAACTACAGATAAGGGTAGGACAGGACAGTGCAGCTATTTGATAAAGAAAAATTAAGAAACTATCTTTTCCCATGGACTTCTTAAAACAAGGTTTTGGAAAAAGCTATATTGAGTCTTACGGGCAGAAACAGGTGCTCAATGGCGCACAATAAGGATATTTAACTTCTTTTGCGAATCCAAACCAAACATTTTCAAACATAGTATTTTCAGCAGACACATGAAAAAAGGCCAACCGAAATTTTCTTAACGGTTGTTCTGTTAAGTCAGACATTTTGTTTATCATAATGCTGCATCTACGAGCTAATGTAAGCCATAACCCCGAAGGAAGCCATCCATTTCACATTAGCTATATCCTCCCCATCTCGTCCACATTTTTTTTTACTATGAAACAGCAACATCAAGAGACAGCTCTGTACTTCCTCACAGTTGCACCCCACTAACACAAGGATTTACTGCTGCACTGAGAGAGCCTTATGGAGTCATAGTGCTCTTCTTTCCAGTCCCCTTTTCCTATTAAAGCTGAGACATTTAATGGGCAGTTCTCCTTAAGATGCACATGTATCTACAAACATCTGGCAACTCAAGAGCCAGCAGCTCTTGGTATGTTCTATACTTTCTCGGGTTTAACCTGTGATTCGGCTTGGATCCAGGCTGTCAGTGATTTCCAGAAGTTAGAGCTACGGCACTCGCCTGGTAACATTTTCATCTGCGCAGACAAGCTGTCTGCAGTTGTAAACAGGAGTATAACTCTGCTCAAGCATATTTCTAGGCACTAGAAAGCACAAGTCCAAAGGGGTGGCTCCACACTCTCTGTCCATTAGATCATACCCTGCCACTCCGTCAGGAATATTTATTATGATGGGCCATAATCCACTTAACATCTACTGACAAAGTCTATCAGTCTTTAACAACTTTGTTTCCAGAAGTTCAATGGCAACAAGGAGCAACTTCCAGAAAAATCCCCCTTTAGGAACCTGCGCGCCCTGTGTTAGCAGACACGATCATCGCTTATTTGTACCTATCAGCTTTGATGATAACAGCAACCCACTTGACACTTCTGTTGAAAGGCAGTATTACCAACAAGAAAGCTGATAAATATTCAACAAAATCTAAATTCAATAATTCTATTTATCTTGAAGTCACCATCTCTAAAACTCTTTCAAAATATTTGTGTGTTAAAGAGAGAGGGAGGGGGATGAGGGAACCCTGCTTGTTAAACCAAAATGACTGAATCACTGCATTAATGAACACAACTTTTTTTTATTTTTCAACTTCAGTGAAAGAATGCCATCTATGCAAAATTTTGATCCCACATTACAAAATAATTACATGATAATTACATGAGCATTAAGATGTCTACCCCCCGAGTAAAGCCACTGCACCCAACCGCTAACTAAGGCAGGCCTGGAATGTTTCAGCTTATTAAGGAGAAATCCAGCATTGAGCAAAACCTCCAGCTGAAGCAGATTTCCACTCTTTTACTCCTCTGATTTCTAATTAATAATTAAAACATGTTCCTTTCTTTGGAAACCAAATTAGACTTGCGCATCAGCCTGAAAACAAACTTTTTTTAGTAGCTAAGCTACTTCTCATGGTTTAATGGGGCGGCAGGAGTGTTTTCTACACAGCTCCACTGACACAATTCATTTATTTCTTTCCATTCTACAATGGATATTGCAATCCATTCCCAACAATATAAACATTACATTTGCACAGCTAATTAGGATGTTGGCAGTGTGAATTAGTGACCCTCTGATTTCTTCCAGTCAGGGCTGCCCCTGCTGCCTGCACTACTTAGGATTCACAACTAGGCAATTATATTTTCAGCATCTTTTTTCCACTCTAATGCTATCTCTTTCCTCACATTCAGTATGACCGTAGGCACCAAACGAAGAGTTGTGCTGTTTATTTTGGGGTGGGTAGCGGGGGAAGGAAGGGAGGGAGATAGGGAAGCAAAGTGTGTCACATTCAATCCTTTTCCCTTTCAACCTCTGCTAACTCGACATCAGAGAATGATAGAGGGTCCAGGAGACTGCAAATTATCTCCATAAATGTTTTAAAGAAGTGATTATGCAGAGTGGGTAGGAGATATATTCTGACTGGGGGTGAAGCAAAGGGAAAGAGGGACAAAATAAATAAATCCTGTCCCCGGGTGCAGCAGGCTGGTACTGAACCTCCACGCAGGGCTGCAGTCACTGAGCTGTCCCCAGCCACGGGACGATGACAAATTAGAGAGAATTCAGAAGAGGGCAACAGAAGTGATTAATGGGATGGATGGACTGATTTATGAGGAAAGGTTAAAAGGTCTAATTATATGTATCTTTGTTAAAAAACAGCTAAGGAGGGTGCAGGAACTGCTTACAAGGGGTTCACGTATGGTAAACACCCTCACCGCATTCCACCGAGCATGTTGGGAAGGGCAGGAGGAGATCAGAAAACAAAATTTTATGCTAGACACCAGGAAGACAGCCGCAATAAACACTAGAAAATAGCTGTTTCCAACAGGATGGACTAGAAACCTCATCATTCCAGAGCTGTAATGGACAAAGCACTAAGAAAATACACTGCAGGGGATAATGTCTGTTTTAATGTTGATGCTTGTTTAACTCACTGACTAATGTACACTGCGGAGACATAGCATCTTTGTTAAAGCACAGTATATATCTCTGAGTTCTCCTCTGCTGTGAAACGTTCTCCATTAAAATCACTTATTATTAAAGGCACTGCGAACATTTTGGGCCAAGTACAGGCCACCCTATATCAGCTCCTGATCCACAGCTGAGGAATCCAGAAGATCGGAGAGTACCAGTGACTGCAAAATTGAATCTCTTAGTTCTCAAATGTTCTCAAATGCTAACCCAATGGTTTCACAGATCTGTAATGAAAACAAAGAAAACCCACCACCCCCAACCTAGACCACTTTGCAGAATAAAACTGTTCTCTATTTTCTTCTCTAAATATGGAGTCACTTTTATGTCCTAGGAAATCAAGTGTTTAAGAGCAAATTAACCTTGGCATTTGTGTGACTGAAGAACAAAAATAAATCAAGAGAACTAAACTGTTAGAAGTAATGAACCCAAGACTCTTACTTATACCCAAGTAAATTAGGAATACTGCCATTGAATTAAGCCAATGGAAATACACTGAAGTAGAACTGGTATAAATTAACAGAGGACCAAGCCAAACATAACCAGAGTGACACATTTCCAGGCCATGTGCAGAGCTCAGCCCAGGGAAAATAATTTACAGTCAGCTCATGGAGACAGGAAGCAATGATGGCAGGCGCAACAGCTCCGTAGCTGCTGTAGTGCTAGCAAGCAAAGCTGGAAAATCCACGCGCTGCTGGTCCTCCCCGCAAATCGCAACAGAAACCAGTCCAGACTGTAGCACTATTGGCAAACCATTGTTTGAAGAGTAATTCCACCTCCAATTCTGCACTGCCACTATTCACAAATATAGCTATACATATTGCCTGTAGACACGTGAAACGTTTCAACTTGTACAGCGATCTGTCCATCATCTTTCCCATGCATGAGACTACACACAGCCTCAAGCTAGCACAGCTGGACCTCCAGGTGCCAGATTAGGAGAAACAGAAAAGGTCCTTTTCCAAGAAAAATACAGCACTCCTTCCCCCAACCCCTGCTCACATGCATATGTGAGAACTAAGCAGGCTTGAGGGGCTCTATTTATTCCGTTACATGACTATTAAGCTCTACTGTATAGATCCAATTCTGCCAAATTCTGTCACTTAATGTTTTGGATGTAAATTATAAAAAGAGATCACGGAAAAAAATACAGTAGAAAACAGATGCTCTCGACTACAGGTGGTTTTTTTTCAAAACTACTGTTTCCTTTGCACTTTTATTTATTTATTTGGTAAGTAGAGGAACGTGACAACACGTTCACTGCCATAAAAAAAGACGACAACGGTCTTCCCAAGCTTTGCCATTTAAATCCACTCCCTTCCTCACTGAAGAGACCCCTGAAGACACCACTGAAAAAAACCCCTCCCTTTGACAAACTAGGCTCCCCTGCTAGATAGACAAGGGACAGCACACAACAGTCAATAATACACCAGCAACACTATATGGAGGCTCCGTGTTCTGCTAATGCTCTCCCGAGTGCATTAGAGAAGTAAGGAACTCAATAGCTTTGTGCCTCAGTTTCCCCATTCATGAAATAAGAAACATAATACTGAACTGCTTTGCAAAGTTTGTTTAAAATGTTACTGTGAAACGAAACAGCCTTGTACAAGCGAGTATTTCAAGCTGAGCTTTCAAATGATACCACTAACGTTCAACTGAACTTTGAGTTCAACTTCTCAATTGACACCACTAAAAAGATTTATACAAAAGCTTTACACATCCATGAAACTGAGTCCTCTTGTGTAGTTTACAGTACATTAAATCACTATACATCAGCACAAGTTTTGTGGCTCTTAGGACAGTCTGCAGAAAGCACTGAGAACAGAAAACTGATAAAAATCTCAAACTAAAACAACCTCAGCCCTATTGCAACTATCAAGTCACAAAATCTACATATTACAGCAACATCACTGATCTGTCTTGAGCTGACCAAAGTCTGTAGTACAGGAGAGATGGTAAAGAGTATGAAGAGTCTCTCAGGAAACCTTTGAATGTCATTTTAATTCGAGATTTGACGAGGCCCAATAACAGTTGTTACTTTCAGGTTTAAGTAGTCACTGGGTCTGTCACTAGTTCACAGCAACAGAAACTCAGTGATGCATTAACACTTTGCGTTACTCAATTCCAAACGGCTTCTCTTTTATCAAGGCTTCAGCCATGTTGCCTTGTTAACCCAGCTTGCCAGAACAAGCCAGCCTCGTCACAAAAATCTTAGCCCTAGAAAGAGTTAATTTTTTTTTTTAATTTGTCTTTGGTTCTTATTTTATGTGTTTATTTCCAGAGCATTTCCAAATTATATTTGTTTAACAGGCTAGTGTATCTAAATCTTTTTAGCCACATGTATCACTCACCAACATGATTTTATTACAACGGGTATGTTATTAAAGCTTAACCTTGCACTCAGTCACTAATCAAAAACAATTCAAGCAAGCAAATCAAATGTTCCAAGTTAACTAAAATCTCCTCCCTTTAAGCAACAAATAAAGCCTGGCTGGCTCACAGGGAAACTTCCATGTATCAGCATACCCACAGCTCACTCAAATCAGGCACATTTCTTAAGTCTAAATTTAGCTGTTTGCATTTCTTCAGAACTTTAATTCCTGAATATTGTGTTGACCCTCTGGAGACTGTTGAAGTGCCAGATCTTAAGGCTGTAGTCATACCGAGATTCATTTATGGCAAATGTAAGAAGCAAAGTGGCTATAACATGCAGGCACGCAGTTAGGAACAAACACACCAGCAAAAGGATCAGGCATTCAGAAGCTGAGATTCATCTTCCACTAATGCTGGCAACGCTCTGTCTCACATATGTGCCAGTGCTAATGAGGAGTACGTTAAGCTACCTAACCAGTGGAAGAGGAGAAAATGATAAAATCTTACATATAGGAAGGTTGATTTCATTGAGACACCACTTAGGTTTTCAAATCCCTCCTTCAGCAGAAGCAGAGTCAATCACTGAGTGTTCATTTTTGGACAGTACGAGACCATGCCTTCACTCGGAAAATACGAGCTCCTAAAACACTGCTGCGCCAGCAAAATGCCTCAGCAGCAGGGACACCTGTGTCCTCTCCACGCTGGAATCTGCCGCGGAGTTACAGCAGGTAGATGGGCTTCACCGGCAGATAACCAGTCCTCATCATCCTGGCGAAAGCGAGCACGGTGCAAGTGCCGCCGTTTTTCACCACTTCTCCTTGTGACAGAAGACAGAACGAATTCTTTTTCGTAAATGCAAGTTTAAAATTTGTATTATAACACCAAATCCACCAAAGCTGCCAAGAGACATTGAACTCATGGGATCTGTGAAAGTTTTTCACACCTGTGTTTTTCTCCTGTGCCTAATATTATGGGAGGCATTTTGGAGGATTTTACAATGCAAGTTTCAATGAGACACTTACAGTCTCCCTCAGGCAAATTGTCACAGCTGCAGAGGTCTGCTACCCAGCTGCCAATCAAGGCAGGCAGGGAGTATGTGCAGTGAAATCACAAAAAAGGCAGGCTTCATTAGACTGCTGAAACCTAACTAGAGGCTACCTGGGCATGCTCAGCCCTTAAAACAGGGTTGCTTTAGAAAGAGGAAATTTTTTCTGTCCTTTCTAACTCAAGAAAAGGCTCTAGTACTCATTGAGGAATGTGTTGGTGCCAACTTTCCCCTTTCCACTTTCAATGTTTGTTTTGCTCTGTCTAAAAAAAGAAATTACATCGCCCTATAAGCTTTTATTATTAGATTAGCTGATATAGTTGGAAAAAGTAGACAAGATTATAGGTTCCCCGTCCCTTTGCCAGATCTCAGAAGCATGTCCACTTTTTCCAACTCTAGAAGCTGCTCCAGTAAAATATTATTTCTCCCTACAACCCTTCCTTCATTTATTTCCTTGGAGTACTACAGCTAAAGAAACCCACTGGTATTAAAGACAAACTGTACTGGAAGAACTGGAAGAGAATTTTTCCTCCTTTACTCGTAACTCAGAAATATTCTGAGGGAACCACCTGAATTAAAAAGAAAAAAGAAAAAGAGAGATCTGCAGATAAGGACAAACACACAGTTCAGCCCAAATGATAATCAAGCGGGAAGTTTAAAAACACATGGAAACAAGTGGCCATGTTGTAAGCCATTTAGCAAAGTTAATTATAGGTATTCACTACATCTGGTCTTGGCCCCTATTCAGCAAAGTATTTAAGCATGTGCCCAGGTTTAAGCAAGCGCAGGCTGAAAAGCCTACGTGTCCAGTCACGTGCTGAAGTTAGGCATCTGCTTAAGTACTTTGCTGATGCAGGGCCATAACATATAATAAGAATCTCCCTGAAAGTTATCTAATAAACAGCTGTTATTTTAAGAACTACACAAACATAACACATGTTTTATGTCCCTAAAAGAGCTGGTGGTCATGAGGGTATAAATGCACATTTAAAATTGTTTCAGACGTAGAGGTGCATGTGCATATATATTTTGTGAATGGAAATGAAAAGGTGGGCATTAAACTAAAACATAGCCAGACACATCAAGCTGCATATTAGCCTCTGTCCATTACCACACTTAATTTTTGCTACCCTCACTGCTGCTTTGTTATTTCTTATTGACAATTTGTTGTATTTTGTCTCAAGTTAATTCTCCCAGGAAAACGGGGACAACGTTTTGGGGATTTTTAATTTGTGCCCAGCTAGATCTGCTTCTCAACAGAGAAAATAGTGACAAAATGTTCCAACGTTCATGTTTAAGCGTCTGAGCAGCAGACCTCCAATTTTCTGCACTTCCAGATAGTCACAAATGCTGCTAAAATAAAAGGCGCTGGGGAGAGCTGAGTCCCCCCTTCGTGGCGTTCAGAGTGAAGCTGGGTGCGGGCGCCTCGAGTCCTGACGTTTGAAAATTCTGGGCCACCTATTCACAATTACAGGCGCATTTCCCGAGCGAGCGGTGCCGTGACGACCGAACCTTGCAAATGTCAGCGGGCCCGCGCGGGCAGCAGAAGCGGAGCCATTGTTGCCGGGGCCCGGGGGGAGGAGGCGCCGCCGAGGCAGATGGGGACTGCGCTAATGCGGCGCCTCCCCGGGGCCGCCCCCCGGCGCGGCGGCCTCCCCCCGGGCTGCCGCCCTCCCCGCGGCCGGGCTCTGCCGGCACCACCTGCCTGCCGGGGGCGGGGTGCCGCGGGGGCCACCCCGGAGAGCCCGCGGGGGGCGGCCCCGGTGGCGGGGCAGAGGGGGTCCCGCATGTGCCACCTCAGATGGCCTGGCACGAGACGAGGGCGCGCCAGCCCCAGCGACCCGGGCAGGGGTGCCGCGGCTGCCACCCTCCTCGGCTCGGGGCGGCTGCCAGGAAGGTGCGGCGCGGGGGGACGTAAGGGGCTTCTGTGATTTCAGGACAACAATAAGAACCTCCAGCCCCTCTCTCCCGCTAACGTTACTAATAACCTCCGTATTGTCATCTGTCCTACCTGAGCTAACGGTTTATAAACCGCCACCCGCAGCTTGTCCCTTATAGTTTATTAACATACACTAATAAACAGTATGCTTCACTCCCACTGTGCTGCCAAGTGAAGCCAGTCAGAATAACTGCATTAGCTTTACTGTTCTTTCTCAGCACATTTTTCCCACATGGGAACAATTAGGACAAACTCCCTCCAGATTATATTTAGAGATCCATCATATTTGCAGGAAAATAATAATAATCGTCTTTTTCGCAAACGCATCTGTAGGCATCTACAGAAGATTAACCTGTCTGACGTTAGCAAAAGTGATAGGCTCTTAACCTCCTCAGCAGTTCCCCTCCCTGGAAGGGGTTAATTCTCCCCAGGCTCTGACTTACACCTATTATGCTCAAGTTTAAAAATACGATGTGAAAGATGCATTATGTAAGGCCAGTACTGCTATCCTGCCCATCTCCTATTTTGGAATTAAAGATCATCATTGCTCACATCAAAGGGGCTGGGTGAGAATAAAAGAAAAGACAGGAACAATGAAAATAGCTACCCGACACGAACCAGATCAAAGGACCAGGCACAGAAAATGAGGAGCTAGGGGGTCCTTTAATTACTGTCCACATCCTCCAAGTCATGTGGTGAAAAAGAAGGGAAAAAAGTTTTGAAGGCCACTGGGTTTTGTCTTGCTGTGGCTCCTGTTTCCACAGTCTGTGCCAGTTCCCTACAAACTGCTCTGCTTTTTATTTTTTTTTATTCTATTAAAGTCAAATAGGACTCCTGGACTCCAAAACTCCTCCCTTATGCCAGGAGGAGGAGAGGGAAGGAGGGGTAAGAGGGGCAGTAGTGGAGAGAGTCTATAGCAATTGCCTGAAACAATTTCAGGAGGACTGCTCCAGGCAGCGCCCCGGGAGCTGCTTTGGGAAGGAGAGATCTGGCTACCTGAGGCTAGTCTTTATTTGCAGGCCTCCCGGGTTGAGAAAACTTCAAATTCACATAGGGCACTGCTCCATGGGGCAGCAGATCAAACCTGGCTACTAGCTGTTTGAGCTCAGCAGCAGAAAAAAGGATTGCTCTGGGACTGAGCGTAAGTAGAAGCATGATTAAACTTCAAACATATCCCCCCCCCCCCCCTTTAATACACAGCAGACAGTTATGGCTAATATTTCAATATGGACTTTAAAAATACACTGCAAATAACTTACTCCAGCATGTTGGCTGCGCATTTAAAAACAATAAAAAATTAAACTAGCTGTATTATTGCAATGAAGTCAACCGTTCAAGTTTACCTTTCATGAATCATTACGGGAAAGTTATTTAAAAGGTTCTCTTTTTATTTAACTCAGCCGTCAAGATTAAAATTTGGGTATTTGACCACTGATAGGAGTGACACATCGTAGCATTTACTTCCTTCTATTTACGTTGCAGATGTGGTGCGTTTCTCCCTAATTACTCTTGACTTACGTTTATTTTTAAAAGACAGTATAAAAATAAGTAGCATAAGGATATAATAGGACAACGATTTAAAAACTCATGTGCAAGCAGCTGACCAAACTTTCTAGGAAATAATAATGCTTTGTCACTTTTAAAAAGATTTTGGAAAATAATAGATCCAGGATGTTCCCAAGAAATTGAATTTGCTAATATAGATGCTAGCAGTGGACACAGACAGAAGTTGCTGAAGAGGAAAATGCATTTCTGTCTCAGGTCAGTTTGCTTGGATTTATGCTGTACGCCAAACTAGAGCATGAAAAGCATTCAAACAGAATTTTATAGACTTTGAAGAGGCAGCTAATGTCTCCAAGACAACATCTAGAAAAGGGGAACACAGGACACAAAGGCATCCTTCTCCCCATCCTATTTACAGCTTGGAAACCCCTTAGACAAGCAGTAAGGATGATGTTTTAAGAGGCAATTTAGCCTCCAAACTCCAGTGAGTGCCAAGTTACTTCATCTTCTTTCTGATGAAAGTTGCCTCCATCGTTTCCTGCTCTTGGACACTAACACGCAGTGAACAGCCATTCTCAGGAGGACAGCTGAGGACTAAATTAAGGCAAATATAGACTACAAAGCTGCTTTCCAAAGTCGGCATCATGCCTAGGCTCGACATCTAAGCAGAATGCTTGGTACGTGTACCAAGTTCCAGTTAGCTGTCTTGCAAACATCCGCGTTGGGAACCTTGCCCAAGCAAGCCTTCAAAGCTACCGTAGCTCTGGTGGGATAAGCACAGGAGCGGTGGGACTGGGACATTTGCCTCCTTGTTACAGGTCTCAAAGTATCACGTTATCCATTTAGATAGCCTTTTGATTGAGAGAGCTTCCCTTTTGGGCTTAGCCCCAAATGCTCAGAACAGAGGAGATGGTTTAAGAAAGTCTCCAGGTAAAACATGAAAAGGATGCTTAACATCCAGCTTCTGACGAATAGCTGCACTCAGGGAGTCACAAGGGCTAGGAAAATAAACACGGTCAATTAAATGAACTGATTGAAAAGAAATCAGAGATCACTCCGGGGAAAATCTGAGATGCAGTCGTACAGCCACCGCAATCTTTTTGGAAGGTGGGAAATGGGGCAAAAGGCAGGAAGAACTGGACTGCCTTACTCATTTGGCAAAAGGTGGCTGCCATAAGGAAGGAAATAAACTTTAAAGGAAATAAACACAAAGAAAAACCCATGATGGGTTCAAAAGGAGGCTTACCCAGCTCACTCAAAGCCTGTTGAAACCTCAGCACTGAGTAGGGAATTGTACTGGAGGAAATACAGTGAAGGCTCTTCAGCAAATGTTCTGTCCTTTCCATAGACTGCCCCACGAAACGCACTGATAGATGCAGAATAATCTTCCAAAACGCTCCAAGATGAAGTAACAAGAAAGAATTAATTGGAGAGCAAACAAATACGGATGGTGCAGAATAAAACCCTCGGTTTTTAATCTCATCAGAAAAATACCTACATGCTCATTCATGGGAGGGAGTAATTTTCTAATAGTTCAGCTATTTTTGATGCACTTGTTCAAAAGACCTCAGGAAGATAGTGGAATCACCGAACAGGACTGCCAGAAATAAAGATCTGCATGGGAGAGCTACCTCTGCTTTGTGTCTTCCCTTTGCATCTTTGACAGTAGATGCTAAGGCTGCCCAAGCAGTGGTGTGCTTTGTCTGGGCTCTGAGCTCAATGTCATACGTAACTGAAGAAGGCTAAGCACGAATGGAAAGCATGCTTCTCCCCTAGATAAGTAGTCTGGAAAGACCATAATGTGAAAGCAGGCTGTTGAGACAATGCCAGCGTATCTAAAAATCAAAACTAACGAGCTCAAGCTGCCATCACTAGGAGCATGTGTGCCTTTTCCTGTCTCACTTGCTGGAAACCCATGGGTATGGCTGCAAAGGGAGGGAAGTCCTAAAGTGGTCTCTGACTCCAACTCAAGAGAAGGGCGTCTTGCTGAGCTAATCAAGTTATTTATCCCAGGGAACTCAAGCAACATTTGCTATTGGGATTGTGGAATTCTGATTTTGACTGTGGAAGTCAATCACCTGGTTAATTCTCATTTAACCTTGCTATAACAGAGCACTGCTCATTAAGCCTCTTCAAACTGCACCAGAAAAAAACCCTCGAACTTCACATCCCGCTACAGATTCCTTTTTTGTGAGAAGGATCAAACAATCACAGAGCAATTTAGTCTGGAAGGGACATATGGAGGTCACCTCTCTATAAACTGTACCTCAAAGTTATTTTGATGCTACCACAAGAAAGTCACAGGGCATATTTGAGAAAACGTAATAACTTTTTTTTTTTTTTGGAGGATACTTTACACGAAAAACAGCTTTAACAGACTAGGTCCTGGAAGCCCATCTATTGCTGGGCAGAGAAGACACTACCTCACCATGCTTCCCAGAAGCAGGACATTTGCTTCCCAAGTCCATTTCTATGACAGTGTCTCAGGGAAATAATGAGGCAGCAGCCGATGTTGGAAAAGAAAGCAGAGCAGTGCTCAGTGGCTGACAGAACTGCCTGGCTAAAAGCACAGAAAAGTAAAATAAAGTAGATATATTTATTCTTTCTACTAAGGTTCTGATTTTTTAAGTGTGGAAGATATTATTCTCTGCTGAAGTTACTCATTTCATCTTACAATTCTCATTTCTTCTCCTGAGTCAACAATCTTAGTTAGCCTTTGTGTTTCACTTCCTAGTTGCTGCTCCTGGACCAACTCTACCTTTTATCAGTCTTTTCCCCTTCTTCCCTCCCCACACTGTTTTGACATTTCTCATCCTCCTCTTGCCAGTTACCACTCTTTCTCATATCCTCTGTTCCTATTTCTAGTCCTGTTATTGTAACCTTCCTCTGGCATACAATCCATCAGCCTCCCTAATTTCAAGACCATGCTCACCCTCTTTCCATCTCTTCCTCTACTTTTCTGTCATCTCCATGGTCAGAGCATATAAGTCTATTCCTCCCCAAAGTCATTCGCTCTCCTTGCCAACTGCTTTGTCTACCAGCTCTGTGAATCCAAGACCAAGGACTATGTGGGGCTATAAAAGCAATATAAAAGAGAGGGTGAATGCTTGGCAATCACCTGAGACACTGCTCCCAACATAATGAAGATCCAGGCAAAAAAAAAGAAACTTTATCAAAATGACAAGACGTAGGTGAATTTCATGCATATTCCAAGATTAGGAAATTAAAATTAAAGATTACATCCTTCAGAAAGGCACTATTGCTCAGTCAACACTCCTTCAACCCAGCCCTAATGGAGTCGAAAGAACAACTTCACAACTCTCCTGCACACTTGCATACAACTAAAAGGCAAAGCAGAACTCTAATGCTTCTTAACTGTTACACATGCTGCCAGAATATAGTATTTATGTACACATGGCTATCTCAAACATAAATTAACTGGTGCCTTACTGAACTTGCCCTCTCATACTGATACGAGATACATACTCATACTGATACATTTTTGCATAACGAGTTTTGCTTAAAACCTTTAAGCTTTTCAATTTAAAACATTTTTAAAGACTCGTGTGAGGTTCCTAATGCCACTATAAACCTGATGAAATCTGCAACCAATCCGACCATTTCCCTTTGAGTTTAACTTGGATGTATTCCTGCATGCTTCCACAGCACCAACTTAAAATAACCTGATGAATTTCCTCCTTATGCTCCAGGACAGATGCAATGTTCTGGCTGTGACTTCAGTGAAACTCTGTGAATTATACAGCAAGAACAACCCTAATTTCAGAATATTGACCTGAAGAACATGCTTTACCTTAGTGACACTTTTGTATGGTAATAGAATCATAGAATCATTCAGGTTGGAAAAGACCTTTAAGATCATCAAGTCCAACTGTAAACCCAACCCTGCCAAGTCCACCACTAAACCATGTCCCTAAGCGCCTCAGCCACACGTCTTTTAAATACCTCCAGGGATGGTGACTCAACTGCTTCCCTGGGCAGTCTGTTCCAATGTCTGACAGCCCCTTCAGTGAAGAAATTTTTCCTAATATCCAGTCTAAACTTCCCCTGATGCAACTTAAGGCCACAACCCACACCCAGGAACAGCAGGAGACCTGGGCTGCAGGGCCACAAAGGCCTGTAACAAAGCCGAGGAAAGGAAACGTCCCAGGAAAAGCAGGAGTTACTTCACCGGTAGATGTCCCAGGTTCTTACCAAAGCGACAGAAATCATTTTGGCGGTGTTTCCCTCTCCATTCTTCCCTTTTCTGCTCCCACCCATGTTGATATTTCCCCTCCATCCACTGCCACCTCCCAAACAGCTGCTACCCCATTACTACTCTCCTACCTTCACTGCTAACATGAATTCACCCAACTTTTCCCCTAGTATTTTAGTTACCTCCTGCTGCCCATTTAAAAGCTAGGATGTGGCAAAACAAGTATACAAGTCTGTTTCCCAGTGAACTACTCTCTTCTTTAAGGTATCTTAACATACAGACGTCTGTTTCAGGGGCGAAATCCTCATTTACCCACTATCCTACCCAACAGCATGCTTTTTGAGCTCACTCTGGGAAAGGCAAAGAAATGGGAATCCAGATAAAAGTCACTTTTTAAACAAACCTTAAGACTTTGTTCATCACCTGATGCTCCACTTGAAGCTCAAAAGAGAAAGACACCACACTGATGTCCCTACTTAAAATGTTTTTCAGTGGTGGCCTGTGGGCAACAGCTTGCTCCTGCTTCAGGGGACTCCAGGAAAGGCAGCGGACACAGCCCCACGGGACATCTGGAGCGGCCGGGCAGGATAACCTCACTGCCACATGGACACGTGCACAAGTTGAATGTGTGAAGTTGGGCCTGCGTTCCCCCGGGTCGCTGGGGACGGGTAACCCCTCAGGAGAGCTATTCAGGCCACCCGGGGCATATGCTTTAGGTGAGTCGGTGTAATTCCCGCTCTGTCTCCAGCCTGACTGATGAAAATCGCCCCGTTTGTAGGAAGGAGGAAAACAGAAGCAGAGAGCAGGTGCCGCCTACTGCCTCCTGAGTAGAGTGAAACCTTCCGCCTCTGCCAGCCCCCGGCTTGGGCACGCGAGCCCCAGCAGCGAGCAGGCTGCCTACGATCACCTCGAGCACAGGCCCTACGGCGCAGCGCAGACACGGGGCCCACAAGGACAGAGACGTGGGAGCAGCCCCCGCCACCGCCTCACGCCAGCGTTCACCTCGGTATCTGCTGGCTGCCCCAGGGACCGCAGCCTTCCTCCCTCCTCACATCTACCTCCCCCGCCGTGCCCTCCACGCAGGGCCCGCCGGCCTCCCCGCTTCCCGGCACAGCCACCACATACCCCCGCCTGTGCCTCGCTCTCCCCGCAGCCTCTCCCCTCAGGGCCCCGGGCCCGCACCCCCACCACCCCCTTCCCCACACCGCCCGCACGCCCACCCACTGCGGCCCCCGGCCCCCCCTCCGCCTCGTGGAAACCCGTGTGGGTCAGGAGCGCAGGTCCCACCTCAGCGCGAGGAGCACGGCGCGACCGTCCTGCCGTCCTGCCCTCCCGCCTCTGCTCTGGCTGCCTGAGGGCTGAGGCACGACCCTGCGCCTCACACACCCAGTGCCCACACCGGAGGTGAGGCAGCACAGGAAAACCTCCAGCAACCACCGCGCCTTGACTTGGGACTGGGCGGCCAGCGGGGACTTTTTGTTTCATTTTTAAGTTAAAACCTGCCCCTTTTATTTCAGGAGTTTGTTCATGAGAGGCCTGCTCCTCCAGCTGCCTTCGACTGCCAGCTCTCAGCACCCTACAGACCAACCCACATCCCAAAATTCAGCATCACCCCTTAGCACAGAAACCATTTTTTAAACCTGTTTCCAGTAGAAGCAGATGTTGTCCTTTCCCTGCACTCCCCTCGGGCAGGGCTGGCGGCTCAGAGGGTGCTGGACGCCAGCAGCCACAGCTCTGCGGCCCGCAGCGTGGCCCTGGCAGCAGCCCCTGTCAGCGACGTGCCTTAGCATGGAGGAGCACAGAGGCAGGCAGGTGGTGTGTGGGTGCATGTTATCTCCATGAATTTTACTCACTTTTCTCTATCCAAACGGCCTCGCAGCGCTTTTCGCTTAGGCACCTGTTTTCCACATCGCTGTCAGCACCTCTGAGGCCAACAGGCTAAGAGCGCTGGCCAGACTTGGAAAGGCCGGAGGACGATGAAATGGGTGCTCTGGAGCACTGCTCTAGTAAGACATGTGACTACCCAGGGGCAGTTTCTCAGTTGTCTTTAAGGCAGAGAAGGCCACTGTCACTCTGTCAGTCATCTCGCAGTGGCCAAAGAGACCAGACCTCATTACATTTGTGGGTTTAATTATACTGGAACCTGGAACATCAAAGATGGGAGGTCAGCAGCAGTAACCCAGTAGGGTCTCAAGCCTACAAGGAGAAAGCAAAAGAGTCTTCTTTCCACCCTCTAATCTGAACCACGGCCCTGCCTAAGTTGATCAGCCATTGGCGTTAGGCCAAAGTTTTTTACATGGTGCCTTCAAGAAAGTCGTCTTTCTTCACAGCTGACTTGCCCCTTTCATAACCAATGGTCATGACAAGGCAGATTACCAGCTCTTTCGACAGAGGAGACCTATTAGTCTGTCTGATAGGATATCAGCTGTGATTCACAGCCACAGTCATGTTCAGGGCTTCAGGATACCCCTCTCTCCTGCCCAAACAGCCAGCAAATGCTCCACCGTTTCAGTAGTTGAGAAAAATCCCATGAACTTCAGCCCACACACAAAGAAATCTTCTGTTGCCGCTCTAGGGAAAACATGACAGACATCTAGTGAAAACCCTGGCCTCTTTATGGTAAAATAAACCACGGTGTCTTACCTCAATAAGGCCCATTCATTTCACCAGCACATCCACACATGCACTTGTTCCAGGATGGGAACCAACAAAATCACAGCAAAAGTGGGTTGCAGTAATCCCTGGTTAACATTTATTTCCCAGGTTAGGGATTTTTTTTCCTACCCAACGTTTGATTTCTAGTCCTCTGGCACTACAATACTGCTTGCCTGCCCACCCTGTCTATATGGGAAGAAGAATACACTGTTAACGCTTGCAAGGTTCATTTAAGATATACAATACCCTCAATACAGTCTGTTAATTCTTAGAGAATGATTTTCAAAATGGGCAAAGAAATGCCCTCCACTAGAGAAAGAAAAATCTAACATGTGAAAAAATGCCAGTTTAGGTCTATGGTGTCACGGTCCACAGGGGAGGCTTTTCCCCCCTCAATACTAATTACCTACTAGGAAAGATACAGCACTATATGTGAAGCACCATGTCTGATCAAGCAGAAGACTTTTTTAAATGGTTTACTAGTTATTAGGTATCCTGCACTCTACATGCTGTGCTAACATAAGATTTTACTGCTTGTGGATGCAATTGCCAAAGACTAAAAAGTATAAAAGGTTTTATTTACTTAAAGCACACAAACTCCTACGGCTCCTGAACGCTATATTGGGGGAATCCCCTCAAAAAGTGAAAAAAAATTCTGGCTGACAGGTTGCTGGTGAAAAAGATACAAACTGGCTAAAATAAACCTGGAAAGTAACTGATATAAAACACCAATGGCACGAATCTCTGTTTTCCTCTACATACATCTTGTGCTACGGGGTATGGGGTTGTAGCGGGGAGCAGGAGAGGAAGAGGAGCTGCAGAAACGCCCAACACACGCACGCCATGCACCGGAGTCCCCAGACGATCCCCTTCTCTGGTGTCACTATCCACTGGCTTTGCGGGCAACATTGACTTCTCGTCCCTGGTAGCCAGCAAGCACTCAGCCCAGCGACCTGACAAAGCCATTGATTTTCCTTGCCCTTAAAAGCATGCTCCGATAAGCTCAGAGCCGCGCGCTTGTAACTTTAATGGGGGTGCATTTTATTTAGTTGTGCCTTTTCTTGGCCTGAATTTCCCCCAAAAAGCTGAAGAGGGCATGTGCTTATTATCTTTTAGTGCAGCATGTGCTCGGTGCAACCTGAGCTCTTCGGATACTTCAGTCTGAAAATTAGAAAAAAAATTAATTGCGAGGAAAAACAAGGCTGCTCTGCGACTTTGATTCAATCAATTACCATTATCTTCCAGCACAGCCCTCCCTCCCGCCCCCGGACCAGTTGTGTTTAACTTTCTTTGCCAGTCGCCGTGGCCCCGCAGCGCGCTGGCGGTGCGGCGCTGGCGGCTGGCTCCCGCGCGGGGCCCTTATCAGGCGCTCCCAGTCAGCGCCGGCCCCGCACAGCTGTCAGGGACCCCCTCCGTCCCCCGCGTTATCTGCCGCCGCAGGCCTCGGCCGGGCGAGGAGGGGGCCTGCGGCCGCCCCCCGGCTTCCCGCCGCCCCCCGGCCGGGCCGGACTCTGCCGCCGGCCGCCCCGCTCCCGCCGAGCCTCCTCCGGCGAGCCTGAACCGTCTGAAGAGAGGCAGGAACAAAACCGCAAATTTAGATTAATAAAGCATTTGTTGATTCTACAGAAACTTAGCAGGCCCCTAAGAAATCCACCAGAGACCTGTGCAGCTCCAGTAATTTTCTGTTATATTATCTTTCTTGTAAAATACTTCCCCAGACAGAGCCCCCAAAGGGGCTCAAATATCACTGTGACTAACCGAAATCAATGTGCACTCACCTATTGACATTTTTACATAGTTTTTGGATTTAGTATCCGGCCCAAAACACAATCAAATCTTCTGCCAAGGAAATAACAGGCACTTAGCTAGTCAGCTATTAGTGTTACAAAGGAAAAAATGTGGGCACCCAAGGGAGATGGGAGAGACGGCATTGACGTCAGGGGTAATTGGGTGTCTGAGAGAAATTGCCAACGGCTGGCCAAAACCCCCAGAGGCCCACACAAAGCCGAGCTGCAACTCTAATAAAGGAAAGTAAATTCTAGAAAGGGGCTTTGCTGCAAAGAAGCCTAGCAGGAACCAAAAATATCTCCCACAAACACACACACACAAATAAAAAATACAAAATACGTTTAGGAGCTCTCTTTCGCACATCTGGTTTAGGCTAAAGTGCTTTCTACTTTTTTTCCAGGACCACATGGATTTTTATGTTGTACCGTATGTTCACCATCTATTTTTATAAACAGAATTCAGGGCTTTAAAGAAACTTATTTTTAATCATGTGGCTTTAAACTACAATCTCTCTGTCACCCACTCCGGCACCATTAGAAACGGTTTGGTTTTTTCTTTAGAAAACCCTGAACTTCCACGGAGATTGACAAGTACAGCAGAGCCATTGCGATGGCCACGGTTAAGGAGCTGTCCGACTGGTGAAACCGTATTTTCACATAAAACCTCTCTGCCACCTGTATCATATGTATGTATTTCAGCGCCAGCACTCCCCTC